>NC_091989.1:86483183-86783183 GCF_044704955.1 Pristiophorus japonicus | reverse complement strand
AACCCATGTTCTGCTCTCCCTCGCTCTAGATTACTTCGCCTCCCACATGGGCGACTACGAGGATGTTCTTGCCTGCTTGGAGACCCTAAACCTTTCGATTCTGAAAGCTATGGACTATACCAAGAAGGTGAGTACCACGGGGGGTGGGGGGGGGGGCTGGTCCTGGGGATCCCACACCTGATCACTCCTAGTCTCACCTGGTCACTTCTAGTCATTCCTGGTCACACCTGGTCACTCCTGGTCACTCCTAGTCACTCCTGGTCACACCTGGTCATACCTGGTCACTCCTGGTCATACATGGTCACTCCTGGTCATACATGGTCACACCTGGTCACTCCTGTTCACTCCTGGTCACAGGGGGCCCTGGCCCTGGGGGGTCCCACACCTGGTCTCACCTGGTCACTCCTGGTCTCACCTGGTCACTCCTGGTCACAGGGGGCCCTGGGTGGGGGTGGGGGGTGGGGTGGTCCCACACCTGGTCGGCACGGACAATGGCCTATTGTGTTTGATGGGCTGCAGGTGATACGATTGGTGCAGCACACTGAGCAGAGTTGTGACATCACTGGGTTGTGACCTTTCAGCGGGGCATGTGTGTTAAGCCCCAGAGAGTGAGGCAGGAGACTGGGGGTTTAGGGGTGTGGACACTGACATGAACCTTTCACCTCGGGTTAAAGTGGCTGTGTCGTGGGTGGGGCCTTGGTGGGGAGGGAGCGGGGTGGGGGTGATTACACTACCCCCTTCTGTTTCTTTGTCTCTCTCTATCTGTTTATCTCTCAGCCTCTCTCTCACGCTGTGTCTGTATCTTCCTATCTCCTCCTGTCTTTCCCTCTCCCTCTTTCTGTCCCTCACTCTCTCTCTCTCTCTCTCAGTCTCTGTCTCTCTTTCTGTCTCTCTGTCTCTCTCTCTGTCTCTCTTTCTATCTCTTCTGTCTCTCTCTCTCTCTCTGTCTCTCCCTCTCTCACTGTCTCTCTTTCTCTCCCGCTTTCTGTCTTTCTCTGTCTCTCTCTCCCTCTTTCTGCATCTCTCTCTCTCTCTCTGTCTCTCTCCCTCTCTGTCTCTTTTTCTCTCCCGCTTTCTGTCTCTCTCTTTCTCTCTCCCTCTTTCTGCATCTCTCGGTCTCTATCTGTCTCTTTCTCACGATCTCTCTCTGTCTCTGTCTCTCGGTCTCTCTCTGTTCCTCTGTCTCTCTCTCACCGCCTCTCTCTGACTCTCTCTCTCGCTCTGTCGCTCGGTCTCTGTCCCTCTCTGTCTCTCTATCTGTCTGTCTGTCTCTCTCTGTATCTCTCTCTTTCTGTCTCTCTCTGTCACTCTGTCTCTCTTTTTCTCACTGTCGCTCTCTCACTCTGTCTTTCCCTCTCACTCTCTATCTATCTCTCTCGGTCTCTCTCTCTCTTTCTATCTTTCTCTCGGTCTCTGTTTCTTTCTGTCTCTCTGCCTATCTGTATCTGTTTCTCACGTTTTCTCAGTATTTCTCTCTGCCTATCTGTATCTCTCTCTCTCTCTGTCTCTCTCTTTCTCTCTGTCTCTGTCTATCTCTCTCTTAGTTTCTCTTTCTCTCTCTCTGTCTCTCTCTCGCTCTCTCTGCCTATCTGTATTTGTCTCTCTCTTGGTCTCCCTCTCTCTCGCTCTCTCTCGGTATCTGTTTCTCTCTATTTCTCGCAGAAAGGAAACAATGCCATTACTTTTCTGAGCGGTGGCTTGCTCATTTGAGAAAAGCCAACCTGTTCCATTCCCCCTGGGTGCAGAAAGTGATGGTGGGTACACAGTCTCCCTGGATACCTGGAACACAATATGGCCTTCTGAGTCAGAAGGTTGTGGGTTCAAGTCCCACTCCAGGGACTTGAGCACAAGAAAATCTAGACTGACACTCCAGTGCAGTGCTGAGGGAGTGCTGCACTGTCGGAGGTGCCTTCTTTCAGATGAGACGTTAAACCAAAGCCACGTCTGCTCTCTCAGGTGGATGTAAAAGATCCCACGGCACTATTTTGAAGAAGAGCAGGGGAGTTATCCCCGGTGTCCTGGGCCAATATTTATCCCTCAATCAACATAACAAAAACAGATTATCTGGTCATTATCACATTGCTGTTTGCGGGAGCTTGCTGTGCGCAAATTGTCTGCCGCGTTTCCCACATTACTAAACACCAAAAAAGTACTTCATTGACTGTAAAGTGCTTTGGGACGTCCGATGGTCGTCAAGGCGCTATATAAATGCAAGTCTTTCTTTCTTCTGTGTGGGATCGCAAATGAGCCACTTTAATGTGATGCCCTCCCTCAGTCGTGTGATCACTGCCGTTGAGAGGGCCAATCGCCGGTCTCCCTGTATCAGTGACTCTGCAAACCTGGCATCCAACAGGCCGGCTTAGGGCAAGCTAGATCATCATCATAGGCAGTCCCTCGGAATCGAGGAAGACTTGCTTCCACTCTTAAAGTGAGTTCTCAGGTGACTGAACTGTCCAATATGGGGATTATAGTCTCTGTCACAGGTGGGACAGATAGTCGTTGAGGGAAGGGGTGGGTGGGACAGGTTTGCCGCACGCTCTTTCCGCTGTCTGCGCTTGGTTTCTGCATGCTCTCGGCGATGAGACTCGAGGTGCTCAGTGCCCTTTCAGATTCACTTCCTCCACTTAGGGCGGTCTTGGGCCAGGGTCTCCCAGGTGTCGGTGGGGATGTTGCATTTTATCAGGGAGGCTTTGAGGGTGTCCTTGTAACGTTTCCTCTGCCCATCTTTGGCTTGTTTGCCGTGCAGGAGTTCCGGGTAGAGAACTTGCTTTGGGAGTCTCGTGTCGGGCATGCGGACAATGTGGCCTGCCCAGCGGAGCTGTGATTAGTGAGTACAATTCTCAGACTAACCAAGGAGTTAGTCTGCTACCAGCTGCTCAGATTCTGGCCTTCTAGAACACTCTGATATTTGAGGGCATATATTGCTCGGGAATTTACACCAACTCAAATGTAGCCATTCCTATTGAAATGGTGCATTGGTGCCATGGCAACGCTGGAGCCCAGTGACCCTGAGTGCTTTGCCCGTACAGAAATCCGGTGTAATTAACCATGTCAATTGCACGCCTACTGACCCCATTCATCTGCTGGGGGGAGGGGGGCAGTTGCTCAGACTCCTCCTTCGAGACGTCTGGTGGCCACGAAAGGCGCGAATAAATACAAGATCATCAGCGGCAGGTCGGGGCCATGGGGGAAGCGGCGAGCAGTCCGGGAGCAGCGTGATGGCGCACCACTGCAAGGTGGTGCAGGAGGGCGACGGCAGTGAAGAGGGTGACTGGATTGGACATCATCAAGGTCCAGGTCGGTGATTGGAGCGCGGGCAGGTACAGCAGGAGCGGCGAGGTCGGGGAGAAGGGGCGGCGAGAGATTGTAGAGGGACGTGATCGGGTCCCAGGGGGAGGTGAGAGTTAGGGGCCGAGAAGAGGCGAGGGCCCAGGGGCTGCACGGGCCAGCCCACACTGCGATATGTGCGCGCACTAGGTCCGTGCAGCAGAACTGGTCTCCAGTTGTCCTGGTTAACCCTTGCCACTGGACCAAGACCTAGCTCTGTCGAGCCCGTGTGGTGGCTGGTGTGCAACGACCACCACACGTTAAAAAAATCCACACACAGGCATCTTCCACCCTTCAACATGGTTCGGGATCTGGAATATTAGGTCCTTCATTGATACACCTGTGAACTCATCCCTTTTCGCGTGGAAGCAAGTCATCCTCGATAGGAGGGAGCGCCTATAATGATGATAAATACAAGGCTGTCTTGTTCCTGTGTGAAGTCAGCGAGCGTTCGCACTCCTAGTCTGGGAACCGTCACTTTAACACCGCTGCAAAAACAACACAAGTAAAATCCCTCGGCACTGGCTGACGGCTTCAAATGCAGAGAAAGGTGCAGGGCTCCTCGGCTGGTTTATGTCGGAGTGGCTCGACAATTACAGCAAGGCTGAGAGTGGGAGCAACCCAATCGATGGCCAAGCTCCTCAACCTCTGACCCATTGCTCCTAATAACTGGAATAGACACAGGCCCTTGGTACTGGTGAATGAGGGGGTATGTGGAGTGAGGGGGAGGGGAGGGAGGTGAAGCGGAGTGGAGTGAGGGGTGTGGGAGTGGAGTGAGGGGGAGGGGAGTGGAGTGAGGGGGAGGGGAGTGAGGGGGATGGGGAGGGTATAGAGTGAGGGGGAGGGGAGTGAGTGGGAGGGGAATGAGGGGGGTGTGGGGTGAGGGGGTTGGAGTGAGGGGGAGGGATGTGGAGTGAGGGTTGGTGTGGAGTGAGGGGGAGGGGAGTGAGGGGGGGTGGAGTGAGGGGGGTATGGGGTGAGGCGGGGGGAAGGGTGTGGAGTGAGCGGGGTGTGGAGTGAGGGGGAGGGGAGTGGCTTGAGAGGGGTGTAGAGTGAGGGGGAGGGGAGTGAGGGGGAGGGTGTGTCAGGAAAGAGGAGGGTATAGAGTGACTGGCGATGTGCTAGCCCCCATCCATTCGCACGGAGAGTTCAGCTAATTGGGTCATTTTCAAATTGGTAACATTATTAATATTTCACTATTTCTTGGGCAATAAAAGCCTGGAATGACATTAGTTCAATCATACTTCCCTCGGTCATACTCAGGCTCTGATTAATGTGCTAATAAAATCTGGGAGAGGAAATGAATGCATTGGAACAAGTTCATTCCTCTCAATCTGTAAATGACAGCACAGAGTAAGTTAATTACCCTGCCCCCAGCTAACACTGAGTTGACCTACATATGTCTGGGCACTGCCCTGTCTTACAGAGACACCATCCCGTAAAGTTATTCAGAAAGTTGCCTCTGTTTAGGAGTATTAGAGTGACTATATTATCCGTCTTTGGGAGGAGACGTTAAACCGAGGCTGCGTCTGCCCTCTCAGGTGGATGTAAAAGATCCCAGGGCACTATTTTGAGGAAGAGCAGGGGAGTTATCCTCGGTATCATGGCCAATATTTATCCCTCAATCAACATTGCTGTAGCAGATGATCTGGTCATTATCACATTACTGTTTGTGGCAGCTTGCTGTGCGCTAAGTGGCCCCCATGCAGTGTCTGCACTTCAGTATTTAATTGGCCGTGAAGCGTTTGGCATGGAATGAGATGGTGAACGGCGGGACATTAATGCAAGTCCTCCTTCCGTCTTTCTTCACAATGGAGAAACACAGAGTATAAACAGTATCACTGTGACTCCAGGGTAATGGAGCCATGTGATTGGCTGATCTAGGCCCTATCAGTGCAGCTGGGGTGTGCAAGGAGTCAAGTGTGAATTGGATCACCCCGTTTGAGTGGAATGTTTGGGAATGTTACAGATGATGTTCAGTGGGAGCGACAGCATTATTCCTGGAGCAGCTGTGCTGGTTGGCATCTTCTTATAAGAGTCGAAGAACTGAAGGCCCAGGGGCAGGAGTAGGCCAAACATCGCCTTGAGCCTGCTCCACCATTCAATAATATCATGTACCAGACACTCCACCCAGCTGGATCTCCCCTCGAAGTGCCGTACCTAGGATTCTACAATGGCACATTGCTCCCAGTTTGAAATCCCAAATTATCACCCAGAGTTTGCATGCAATTGTAGAGATTATGCAACATAAGAACATAAAAACATAAGAAATAGGAGCAGGAGTAGGCCATTTGGCCCATCGAACCTGCTCCACCATTTAATAAGATCATGGCTGATCTGATCATGGACTCAGCTCCACTTCCCTGCCCGCTCCCCATAACCTTTTACTCCCTTATCGCTCAAAAATCTGTCTATCTCTGCCTTAAATATATTCAATGACCCAGCCTCCATAGCTCTCTGGGGCAGAGAATTCCACAGATTTACAACCCTCTGAGAGAAGAAATTCCTCCTCATTTCTCCCTTAAATGGGCGACCCCTTATTCTGAAACTATGCCCCTAGTTCTAGATTCCTCCACGAGGGGAAACACCCTCTCTGCATCCACCCTGTCAAGCTCCCTCATAATCTTATACGTTTCAATAAGATCACCTCTCATTCTTCTAAACTCCAATGAGTATGGGCCCAACCTGCTCAACCTCTCTTCATATGTCAACCCCCTCATCTCAGGAATCAACTTGTGAACCTTCTCTGAACAGCCTCCAATGCAAGTATATCCTTCCTTAAATACGGAGACCAAAACTGTACACAGTACTCCAGGTGTGGCCTCACCAATACCCTGTACAGTTGTAGCAGGACTTCTCTGCTTTTATACTCTATCCATAAAGGCCAACATTCCATTTGCCTTCCTGATTACTTGCTGTACCTGCATACTAACCTTTTGTGTTTCATGTACAAGGACCCCCAGGTCCCTCTGTACTGCAGCATTTTGTAATCTCTCTCCATTTAAATAATAATTTGCTTTTTTATTTTTCCTACCAAAGTGGATAACCTAACATTTTCCCACATTATACTCCACCTGCCAAATTTTCACCCACTCACTTAACCTGTCTATATCCCGTTGTAGATTTTTTTTGTCCTCCTCACAATTTGCTTTCCCATCCATCTTTCTATCATCAGCAAACTTGGCTACATTACACTCGGTCCCTTCATCCAAGTCATTAATATAGATTGTAAATAGTTGGGGTCCCAGCACCGATCCCTGCGGCACCCCACTAGTCAACCAGAAAATGACCCATTTATCCCGACTCTCTGTTTTCTGTTCGTTAGCCAATCCTCTATCCATGCTAATATATTACCCCCAACCCAGTGAGCTTTTATCTTGTGCAGTAACCTTTTATGTGGCACCTTATCGAATGCCTTCTGGAAATCCAAATACACCACATCTACCAGCATTAAGTAGCTCAGCATTAGCACAGCTAACACCATCACCATCACGGCTAACACCAACACCACCATCACCACCATCACGGCTAACACCAACACCAACACCACCATCACGGCTAACACCAATACCGCCATCACCTTGCCAGCGACACCCACAACCCGGGACAAATTTTTTTTTAAATTGCGTTCCCTCATTGGTTGGAAAAACATCATCACAATACATGTATTCCTCATTGAATGGGGACAGATTATTACTTGAGATGTGCTCCCTGATTGGATGGGGACAGATTATTACGAGAGATGTGCTCCCTGATTGGATGGGGACTGATTATTACGAGAGATGTGCTCCCTGATTGGATGGGGGCAGATTATTACTCGAGATGTGCTCCCTGATTGGATGGGGGCAGATTATTGCTCGAGACGTGCTCCCTGATTGGATGGGGACAGATTATTACGAGAGATGTGCTCCCTGATTGGAGGGGACAGTTGTCAATGTAGGGTTAGAAGGGTGACATGTTTTATGTGCACTGATTTGAAGAGGTGGTATTTTAATACCATTGTGTCACATTTGGCAACACGTTAAGTGCAGTTCTTTGGCTACAGTCGAGCCCTACTAGGAAGGTGATGAGACGGCCCCACCCATTTCACATTGTCCCTTACAGTCAGCACACAGGAGAGTTCTGATCCTTCGGTCACGATGTGTTTGGGGCCGGTCGGTGAATGCAGTGTCGACCCCACTGCACCACCCAATGACCCGGCTTCTCTCTCTGTCACCCAATGACCCGGCTCCTCTCTCTCTCTGTTACCCAATGACCTGGCTCCTCTCTCTCTGTTACCCAATGACCTGGCTCCTCTCTCTGTCACCCAATGACCCAGCTTCTCTCTCTCTCTGTTACCCAATGACCTGGCTCCTCTCTCTCTGTTACCCAATGACCTGGCTCCTCTCTCTCTCACCCAATGACCCAGCTTCTCTCTCTGTCACCCAATGGCCCGGATCCTCTCTCTCTCTGTTACCCAATGACCCGGCTCCTCTCTCTCTCTGTTACCCAATGACCTGGCTCCTCTCTCTCTGTTACCCAATGACCTGGCTCCTCTCTCTCTCTTACCCAATGACCTGGCTCCTCTCTCTCTGTTACCCAATGACCTGGCTCCTCTCTGTCTCTGTTACCCAATGACCTGGCTCCTCTCTCTCTGTTACCCAATGATCTGGCTCCTCTCTCTCTCTGTTGCCCAATGATCCCGGCTCCTCGTTCTCTCTGTTACCCAATGACCTGGCTCCTCTCTCTCTGTTACCCAATGACCCGGCTCCTCTTTCTCTCTGTTACCCAATGACCCGGCTCCTCTCTCTGTTACCCAATGGCCCGGCTTCTCTCTCTGTTACCCAATGACCCGATTCCTCTCTCTCTGTCACCCAATGGCCTGGCTTCTCTCTCTCTGCCAATCGATGCTCTATGCTGTTTTGCGGGGGGGGGGGGGCGGGGTGTGGGAGGCAAATGGCCGAGCGGCATTGCTTAAATATGGAGAATGAATGAAAAATCTTCCCATTTGGGGGATCTATGTGTGGAGAGGTAGGAATGTAAACACTGATAGCGCACAGGGCATTGGCAGTTGTCATGGAGATGTCTAGGTCCCAGGGTGCTTCACTGCCGCCCTGGATTGTGAGCTGCTCACCAGTGTGTTTATTTATTTGCTGTTGGGATGTGAGTGCCATGGGCAGGGCTGCTGATTATTGCCCATTATTGGTTGCCTTCAGCAGGTGATGGTAAGCCTTCTCCCTGAACCGTCGCAGTCTGTCTGGTGAAGCTGCTCCCATCATCATCATAGGCAGTCCCTCGAATCGAGGAAAATGGTGGCTGAACAGTCCAATTCGAGAGCCACAGTCCATGTCACAGGTGGGACAGACAGTGGTTGAGGGAAGGGAAGGGTGGGACTGGTTTGCCGCACGCTCCTTCCGCTGCCTACACTTGATTTCTGCATGCTCTCGGCGACGAGACTCGAGGAGCTCAGCACCCTCCCGGATGCACTTCCTCCACTTAGGGTGGTCTTTGGCCAGGGCCTCCCAGGTGCCGGTGGGGATGTTGCACTTTATCAGGGAGGCTTTGAGGGTGCCCTTGTAACCTTTTCCACAATGCTGTTGGGTAGGGCCTTCCAGGACTTGAACCCATTGACAGTGAGGGAATGGTGATATAATTGGGGATGGTGCGTAACCTGGAGGCGATGGTGTTCCCACCACATCGCTGCCCTCTTGGTGGCAGAGTTCGCAGCGGACCTTGTGCTGATGGGAAGGTCCCACCTCCAAGCATCAGTCGGCAGTGAGCAAAGCGACCTTAACCAGGGCAGCGTTTGGGCTTCTGCGCCCCTTGACTGGGAACCAGGGGGAAATCGGGCTGGGTTCCCGCTCCTGATTGCTATCCAGTGACTCTGTGCTGGAAATCCACACATAACCTGCAGGGTTACGGACCTAGAGCTGGGAATTGGGATTAGACTGGATGACCTTTGGTTGGACGGCGCAGATATAATGGTAAGTACTGCAGGGAATCGAATACGGCCAGGGTGGTCTCCTGGACTAGTGTCGATCGCCTGGATGAGGAACTTTCCCAGATCTTTTCTCCCTTTTTAACTTTTAGGACTGCTGACCGAGGACCGTGCAGCTCTTTATCGGCCGGCGTGGACACGATGGGCCGAAATGATCTCCCTCTGCGCTGTAAATTTCTATGTTTCCATGTAAATTGGCCTGCGTTTTTATCTGGTTTTTGCCTCTCCCAGGAGATCACATGGCTCCGGTTGGGGTGGAATGTAGAATGTTTCAGTGTAAGGGGTGTCGCAGTTGTTTGAGGCGGGGTGCTCTTTACCTTTCCGTCATTGTTCATTGTTCATAGTTCATAGGTTTATATGTAACCTTTAGGGCTGCTGACCAAGGGCCGTGTGGCTTTGTCGGCTGGCGTGGACACAATGGGCCGAATGGCCTCCTTCTGCTCTGTAAATTTCTATGTTTCTCTGTGTGGTCCGTGGGGGGGACAGGATGGGATTCTGCTGTGATGCAGTCAGTCGAGGAGGCGGGAGCTCGGAGCAGCGCGAGTCCGGGGTCGGCGAGAGGCCTATAAAGGCCAGCGGGAGTCGGGCAGTTTGAGCAGTCAGTCGAGGAGGCGGGAGCTCGGAGCAGCGCGAGTCCGGGGTCGGCGAGAGGCCTATAAAGGCCAGCGGGAGTCGAGCAGTTCGAGCAGTCAGTCGAGGAGGCGGGAGCTCGGAGCAGCGCGAGTCCGGGGTCGGCGAGAGGCGTGCCGGTGCAGCTACAGGGAGAAGGCAAAGATACAAAGGTGACGTCACAGCCGAGGGGGTAAGTGATTGGCTGGTGATTGGTGAGTAGTTTTTCTTTTTCTTATTGTATTGGTCAGTAACTTTTAACATTGTTATTACCAGTTTAAGTGTATCTAAGGGTTAAGACATGGCAGGAGAGCTCGGTCGGGTGTTATGCTCCTCCTGTACCATGTGGGAACTCAGGGACACTTCCAGTGTCCCTGACGACTACGTGTGCGGGAAGTGTGTCCACCTCCGGCTCCTGACGGACCGCGTTGCGAAATTGGAGCTGAGGGTGGATTTACTCTGGGTCCACAGCCAGATAGGGAATGGAAGACCAGCAGGAAGAGTAGTGCAAGGAAGGTAGTGCAGGGGTCCCCTGTGGTCATCCCCCTGCAAAACAGATACACCGCTTTGGGTACTGTTGAGGGGAATGACTCATCAGGGGAGGGCAGCAGCAGCCAAGTTCATGGCACCGTGGCTGGCTCTGCTGCACAGGAGGGCAAGAAAAAGAATGGGAGAGCGATAGTGATAGGGGATTCAATTGTGAGGGGAATAGATAGGCGTTTCTGCGGCCGCAACCGAGACTCCAGGATGGTATGTTGCCTCCCTGGTGCAAGGGTCAAGGATGTCTCGGAGCGGGTGCAGGACATTCTGAAATGGGAGGGAGAACAGCCAGTTGTCGTGGTGCACATTGGTACCAACGACATAGGTAAAAAAAGGGATGAGGTCCTACGAAACGAATTTAAGGAGCTAGGAGCTAAATTAAAAAGTAGGACCTCAAAAGTAGTAATCTCGGGATTGCTACCAGTGCCACGTGATAGTCAGAGTAGGAATCGCAGGATAGCGCAGATGAATACGTGGCTTGAGCAGTGGTGCAGCAGGGAGGGATTCAAATTCCTGGGGCATTGGGACCGGTTCTGGGGGAGGTGGGACCAGTACAAACCGGACGGTCTGCACCTGGGCAGGACCGGAACCAATGTCCTCGGGGGAGTGTTTGCTAGTGCTGTTGGGGAGGATTTAAACTAATATGGCAGGGGGATGGGAACCAATGCAGGGAGACAGAGGGAAACAAAAAGGAGACAAAAGCAAAAGACAGAAAGGAGATGAGGAAAAGTGGAGGGCAGAGAAACCCAAGGCAAAGAACAAAAAGGGCCACTGTACAGCAAAATTCTAAAAGGACAAAGGGTGTTAATAAAACAAGCCTGAAGGCTTTGTGTCTTAATGCAAGGAGTATCCGCAATAAGGTGGATGAATTAATTGTGCAAATAGATGTTAACAAATATGATGTGATTGGGATTACGGAGACGTGGCTCCAGGATGATCAGGGCTGGGAACTCAACATTCAGGGGTATTCAACATTCAGGAAGGATAGAATAAAAGGAAAAGGAGGTGGGGTAGCATTGCTGGTTAAAGAGGAGATTAATGCAATAGTTAGGAAAGACAGTAGCTTGGATGATGTGGAATCTATATGGGTAGAGCTGCAGAACACCAAAGGGCAAAAAACGTTAGTAGGAGTTGTGTACAGACCTCCAAACAGTAATAGGGATGTTGGGGAGGGCATCAAACAGGAAATTAGGGGTGCATGCAATAAAGGTGTAGCAGTTATAATGGGTGACTTTAATATGCACATAGATTGGGCTAGCCAAACTGGAAGCAATACGGTGGAGGAGGATTTCCTGGAGTGCATAAGGGATGGTTTTCTAGACCAATATGTTGAGGAACCAACTCGGGGGGAGGCCATCTTAGACTGGGTGTTGTGTAATGAGAGAGGATTAATTAGCAATCTCATTGTGCGAGGGCCCTTGGGGAAGAGTGACCATAATATGGTGGAATTCTGCATTAGGATGGAGAATGAAACAGTAATTTCAGAGACCATGGTCCAGAACTTAAAGAAGGGTAACTTTGAAGGTATGAGGCGTGAATTGGCTAGGATAGATTGGCGAATGATACTTAGGGGGTTGACTGTGGATGGGCAATGGCAGACATTTAGAGACCGCATGGATGAATTACAACAATTGTACATTCCTGTCTGGCGTAAAAATAAAAAAGGGAAGGTGGCTCAACCGTGGCTATCTAGGGAAATCAGGGATAGTATTAAAGCCAAGGAAGTGGCATACAAATTGGCCAGAAATAGCAGCGAACCTGGGGACTGGGAGAAATTTCGAACTCAGCAGAGGAGGACAAAGGGTTTGATTAGGGCAGGGAAAATGGAGTACGAGAAGAAGCTTGCAGGGAACATTAAGGCGGATTGCAAAAGTTTCTATAGGTATGTAAAGAGAAAAAGGTTGGTGAAGACAAACGTAGGTCCCCTGCAGTCAGAATCAGGGGAAGTCATAACGGGGAACAAAGAAATGGCGGACCAATTGAACAAGTACTTTGGTTCGGTATTCACTAAGGAGGATACAAACAACCTTCCGGATATAAAAGGGGTCAGAGGGTCTAGTAAGGAGGGGGAACTGAGGGAAATCTTTATTAGTTGGGAAATTGTGTTGGGGAAATTGATGGGATTGAAGGCCGATAAATCCCCAGGGCCTGATGGACTGCATCCTAGAGTACTTAAGGAGGTGGCCTTGGAAATAGCGGATGCATTGACAGTCATTTTCCAACATTCCATTGACTCTGGATCAGTTCCTATGGAGTGGAGGGTAGCCAATGTAACCCCACTTTTTAAAAAAGGAGGGAGAGAGAAAACAGGGAATTATAGACCGGTCAGCCTGACCTCAGTAGTGGGTAAAATGATGGAATCAATTATTAAGGATGTCATAGCAGTGCATCTTGAAAATGGTGACATGATAGGTCCAAGTCAGCATGGATTTGTGAAAGGGAAATCATGCTTGACAAACCTTCTGGAATTTTTTGAGGATGTTTCCAGTAAAGTGGACAAAGGAGAACCAGTTGATGTGGTATATTTGGACTTTCAGAAGGCTTTCGACAAGGTCCCACACAAGAGATTAATGTGCAAAGTTAAAGCACATGGGATTGGGGGTAGTGTGCTGACGTGGATTGAGAACTGGTTGTCAGACAGGAAGCAAAGAGTAGGAGTAAACGGGTACTTTTCAGAATGGCAGGCAGTGACTAGTGGAGTGCCGCAAGGTTCTGTGCTGGGGCCCCAGCTGTTTACATTGTACATTAATGATTTAGACGAGGGGATTAAATGCAGTATCTCCAAATTTGCGGATGATACTAAGTTGCGTGGCAGTGTGAGCTGCGAGGAGGATGCTATTAGGCTGCAGAGTGACTTGGATAGGTTAGGTGAGTGGGCAAATGCATGGCAGATGAAGTATAATGTGGATAAATGTGAGGTTATCCACTTTGGTGGTAAAAACAGAGAGACAGACTATTATCTGAATGGTGACAGGGTAGGAAAAGGGAAGGTGCAACGAGACCTGGGTGTCATGGTACATCAGTCATTGAAGGTTAGCATGCAGGTACAGCAGGCGGTTAAGAAAGCAAATGGCATGTTGGCCTTCATAGCGAGGGGATTTGAATACAGGAGCAGGGAGGTGTTGCTACAGTTGTACAGGGCCTTGGTGAGGCCACACCTGGAGTATTGTGTACAGTTTTGGTCTCCTAACTTGAGGAAGGACATTCTTGCTATTGAGGGAGTGCAGCGAAGGTTCACCAGACTGATTCCCGGGATGGCGGGACTGACCTATCAAGAAAGATTAGATCAACTGGGCTTGTATTCACTGGAGTTCAGAAGAATGAGAGGGGACCTCATAGAAACGTTTAAAATTCTGACGGGTTTAGACAGGTTAGATGCAGAAAGAATGTTCCCAATGTTGGGGAAGTCCAGAACCAGGGGTCACAGTCTGAGGATAAGGGGTAAGCCATTTAGGACCGAGATGAGGAGAAACTTCTTCACCCAGAGAGTGGTGAACCTGTGGAATTCTCTACCACAGAAAGTAGTTGAGGCCAATTCACTAAATATATTCAAAAGGGAGTTAGATGAAGTCCTTACTACGCGGGGGATCAAGGGTTATGGCGAGAAAGCAGGAAGGGGGTACTGAAGTTTCATGTTCAGCCATGAACTCATTGAATGGCGGTGCAGGCTAGAAGGGCTGAATGGCCTGCTCCTGCACCTATTTTCTATGTTTCTATGTTTCTATATGGTTCAATCGCCTGCTACCTCCTCACTAACATGAAGTATGGGCCGTTGGGGACGGTTGCAGAGGACGCCCCGGTGCCTGTGGGACAGTACCCCAGCACGAGGCAGTATCTTCGGGCGGGGGGGCGGAGGAAGGCTGGAAGTAACAGGAGAAAGGTTCTTTGTTCTGTGTGACTGAGACATTAATGAGGCAGGCGGAGTGATTCCACACGCTGCAGCTCGGCTTGTGATTGAGGTCAGACTCTCCACATGAAATGTCCTCTGTGTTCCTGGTGTCGGTCGCTTGATGCTGTCGGTGTGGATTCGACGGGCTGCGGCCCTGTCGGCATTAACCAGCGCAGGCAGCTTTGCTCGCCAGCCCAGAGTGAGCAGCCTTCACTCACTCCTTTTGTACTTGGCTTCCGTGTGGCCCTGGCTTCAAGCAGGCGCGCTGCAGTCATTACCCACAGATGTTCTGTGCGGGAAAATAAACGCTGAAAAATCACTCGACCCTTCCCGAGCTGGAGCGATTGCACAGGAGCAGCTGGAGTTTAGCTGGAGCATGCAGCGGAGGAGGGAGAACGGGGAGGAGAGGTCCCACTGGAGGGAGCAGCAAACACAATCATTTAACATACAGCTCACTGACCATAACATCAAATGTGCACAGTCGCTCAGTGAGTAACCCTTACCCTGCTGCACATAACCTCGGGCAAATGCCTGGGGCCTGGAGGCAGATGAGAGCAGGAGATGCACAATTATTTTTAAATGGTTGAACAATTTTTCGTTAGACAGGGGAGCAGAGGTCGTCGGGGAGGGTGGTGGGAACGGGTGATTGCAATGGGGATGAGCGGGAGCCTGCTCTCGGTTCCATATTCCACACAATATCCTGATTACTGACTGCTTCGTGTGCAGTACATGGAATGTCAGGAGACTCCGTGATAACGGTATCCGACTGGGAGCATCCTGTGCTGAAGGTCTGCAGGAGCCCTGGGCTGATAGAGTGCTGCAGTGCAGCCCGACAACGGGATGATACAGCCTGCCTCCTGCCTCCTCCCTCCCGGTGGCACCGACTCGCTGGGCTGGGGATCCCATAGTGGGGGGCTCTGTGGGGTGGGGGTGTATGGGGTGGGGTGTGTGTGGGGGGTGGGGTGGGGATCCCATGGTCAGAGTCCCTGGGGTGGGTCTTTGGTTGGGGATCCCATGGTGCCAGCTGCCCTTCAATACCATTCTCTGTGTTTGAGCCGCGACAGCGAGCCTGCTATTCGACTGTGGCATGCACCATCCTGCACTCTCTTTCTTTCTCCCTGGGGCCACACCAAGGCTCCTTGCACCATCTGCTGTTTATCAAATCATTAGACATGAGCTGGAAAGGTGGAACATTACTGCACATTCACATCTACTTTTTTTCCCGTTAAAATGAGCGAGCGCAGGACGAACTAGTGTTTAATTGGCGTTTCCGAATGTACCCAACGCAGCCCAACATCTGCTCCCGCACCCTGAGCTTTGACCTGTCACCGGGGCGTCTTGATTTAACAAACGAAAGCTGGAATGAAGTCCTGCATAGTTTAGCACTCAGCTATCACCAGCTCAATTAAAGTCTCCTCCCCAAGAGCCCAAGAAAGGAAGTCGCAGCGCCAGGATTATCGCAACATATCCTCACCCCCTCCTCCACTTACACTGTGGCCTGGTGCAGAACGACTGCAGTAAATGGCCACCTGTCAGAAGCTGTGACACGAGGTCAGGCCCCGCCTCCACACCTGTTATAATAAAGCGACAGATCATTTGGAGCAAAATTCACTGATTACCTCTGAGAATAATCGAATAAATAGAAGTCAAAAAAGAAAGTCTTGCGTTAATATAGCGCCTTTCACAACCTCATAGAATCAGAGAACGGTTACAGCACAGAAGGCGGCCATTCGTTCCGTCGATCCCGTGCTGGCTCTCTGTAAGAGCCCCTCATCCAGTCCCACTCCCGCGGCCTTTATCCCGTAGCCCTAAAAATTATTATCCTTCAGGTATTTATCCAACTCCCTTTTGAAAGCCACGATTGAGTCTGCCTCTACCACCCTCTCAGGCCGTGCATTCCAGATCCTGACCACTCGCTGCGTAAATAAGATTTCCCTTATGTCGCCTTTGGTTCTTCTGCCAATCGCCTTAAATCTGTGTCCTCTGGTTCTCGATCCTTCCACCAATGGGTACAGTTTCTCTCGATCTACTCTGTCCAGACCCCTCATGATTTTGAACACCTCGATCAAATCTCCTCTCAACCTTCTCTGCTCCAAGGAGAACAACCCCAGCTTCTCCAGTCTATCCACGTAACTGAAGTCCCTCATCCCTGATACCATTCTTGTAAATCTTTCCTGCACCCCCTCTAAGGCCGTCACATCCTTCCTAAAGTGCGGTGCCCAGAATTGGACACAATACTCCAGTTGAGGCTGAACCAGTGTTTTATATAAATGTTCATCATAACTTCCTTGCTTTTGTGCTCTATGCCTCTATTTATAAATCCCAGGATCCCGTATGCTTTTTTAACCGCTTTCTCAACCTGCCCTGCCACCTTCAATGATTTGTGCACATATACCCCCAGGTCTCTCTGTTTGTGGACTCCCTTCAGAAGTGCCTTTTCGTTTATATTGCCTCTCCTCGTTTTTCCTATTCAAATGTATCACTTTGTACTTTTCTGCGTTAAATTTCATCTGCCACCTGTCCGCCCATTTCACCAGCCTGTCTATGTCCTCCTGAGTTTATCACTATCCTCCTCACTGTTCACTATACTTTCAAGTTTTGTGTCATCTGTAAATTTTGAAACTGTGCCCTGTACACCGAAGTCCAAGTCATTTTTATATATATATATCATCAAGAAAAGCAGTGGTCCCAGTTCCGACCCCTGGGGAACACCACTGTATACCTTCCTCCAGTTCCAAAAACAATCATTCACAACTACTCTGTTTCCTGTCACTGAGCCAATTCCGTATCCATGCTGCCACTGTTCCTTTTATTTCATGGACTTTAACTTTGCTGCAAGCCTATTATGTGGTACCTTATTTAAACTCCTTTTGGAAGTCCATGTACACCACATCAACAGCTTTGCCCTCATCAACCCTCTCCATTACAGAATCCAAAAACTCACGATTTAATCACAATTTGCCTTTAACAAATCCATATTGGCTTTCCTTAATTAATCCATACTTATCCAAGTGACTGTTAATTTTATCCCGGATTATCATTTCTAAAATTTTCCCCACTACCGAGGTTAAACTGACCGGCCTGTAGTTGCTGGGTTTATCCTTGTACCCTTTTTTGAACAAGGGTGGAACATTTGCAATTCTCCAGGCCTCTGGCCCACCCCAATATCTAAGGAGGATTGGAAGATTATGGCCAGTACCTCAACAATTTCCTCCTTCACTTCCCTCAGCATCCTAGGATGCATCCCATTTGGTCCTGGTGACTTATCTACTTTCAGTACAGCCAGCCTTTCTAGTACCTCCTCTTTACCAATTCTTCTCCCATCCAGTATCTCCTCTACCTCCTCCTTTACTATGTCTATGGCAGCATCTTCTTCCTTGGTAAAGACAGATGCAAAGTACTCATTTAGTACTTCAACCAATCCCTCAGCCTCCATGCGTAGGTCTCCATTTTGGTCCCTAATCGGCCCCAACCCTCCTCTCACTACCCGTTTAATATTTCTATGCCTATAGAAAGCTTTTGGATTCCCTTTTATGTTAGCTGCCAATCTAGTCTCATATTCTCTCTTTACACTTCTTATTTCCTTTTCCACTTCCCCTCTGAACTTTCTATATTCAGCCTGGTGACAGTGCTATCGTCGCATCATCATCATCATAGGCAGTCCCTCGGGGTCGAGGAAGACTTGCTTCCACTCTAAAAGTGTATTCTCAGGTGACTGAACAGTCCAATACGGTAATTACAGTCTCTGTCACAGGTGGGACAGACAGTGGTTGAAGGAAAGGGTGGGTGGGTGTCTGATTTGCTGCACGCTCCTTCTGCTGCCTGCGCTTGATTTCTGCACGCTCTTGGTGACGAGACTCGAGGTGCTCAGCGCCCTCCCAGATGCACTTCCTCCACTTAGGGCGGTCTTGGGCCAGGGACTCCCAGATGCCAGTGGGGATGTTGCACTTTATCAGGGAGGCTTTGAGGGTGTCCTTGTAACGAGCCCCACCTGGGGCTCGCTTGCCGTGTAGGAGTTCCGTGTCGAGCGCTTGCTTTGGGAGTCTTGTGTCGGGCGTACAGACAATGTGGCCTGCCCAATTGTGGGACAGTGTTACCACTGAGCCACAGCTGATACCCGAAGACAAGATGGATTTAGAAGGGGAGGATGCTTGTTGATGACCTTCTGGCTTGTTTGAAGAAGTGACATGCCTGAGTGGGCAGTGGGATATCAAAAGGTGCACTTAGGTTCGCAAAAACTCTTTGATAAAGTTTTCCGTGAGAGGAGGCGTCTAACAGTGAAAACAGCAGCAATTCAAGGCAAAACCTGCAGGTGTATCAGAATTGGCTGAAGAAAAGGAAGCAGTGGGGAGTTAATGAAGTGATAAGCAGTGGGGGAGTGGAGAACTAAGTGCAGGGCCACAGGGCTTGGAGCTGGCGTTCCTACTGCTCTGAGTTGTGATGAATATATTAATGAAATCCAATATATACTGGGCAAGGCTGGAGATCTTTGTAAACCAGGGGACTGGTGAGATGCCTGAAACATAAGAATATCAGAAATAGGAGCAGGAGTCGGCCATTTGGCCCCTAGAGCATGCTCTGCCATTCAATAA
The DNA here is from genome assembly GCF_044704955.1 of Pristiophorus japonicus. Taxonomy (NCBI): domain Eukaryota; kingdom Metazoa; phylum Chordata; class Chondrichthyes; family Pristiophoridae; genus Pristiophorus; species Pristiophorus japonicus. The sequence continues at coordinate 86,764,249 of NC_091989.1, read as the reverse complement.
GATCATGGCTGATCTGATCATGGACTCAGCTCCACTTCCCTGCACGCTCCCCATAACCCTTTACTTCCTTTTCGCTCAAAAATCTGTCTATCTCTGCTTAAATATATTCAATGACCCAGCCTCTACAGCTCTCTTGGGCAGAGAATTCCATAGATTTACAGCTCTCAGAGAAGAAATTCCTCCTCGTCTCAGTTTTAAATGGGCGGCCCCTTATTCTGAGACTATGTCCCCTAGTTTTAGTTTCCTCTATGAGTGGAAACATCCTCTCTGCATCCACCTTGTCGACCCCCCTCATTATCTTATATGTTTCAATACGATCACCTCTCATTCTTCTGAACTCCAATGTGTATAGGCCCAACCTACTCAACCCTATCTTCATAACTCAACCCCCTCAAGGAAACCAAAACTGTACGCAGTACTCCAGGTGTGGCCTCACCAATACCCTGTACAGTTGTAGCAGGACTTCCCTGCTTTTATACTCTATCCCCCTTGCAATAAAGGCTAACATTCCATTTGCCTTCCTGACTTGTGTTTCATGCACAAGGACCCCTGGATCTCTCTGTACTGCAGCACTTAGCAATTTTTTTCCATTTAAATTATAATTTGCTTTTCTATTATTTCTGCCAAGGAGGATAACCTCACATTTTACCCCACATTATACTCCATCTGCCAAATATTTGCCCACTCACTTAGCCTGTCTATATCCCTTTGCAGATTTTTGTGTCCTCATAATTTGGTTTCCCACCCATCTTTGTATCATCAGCAAACTTGGCTACAGTACACTCGGTCCCTTCATCCAAGTCATTAATATAGATTGTAAATAGATGAGGATCCAGCACTGATCCCTGCAACACCCCACTAGTTACTGTTTGCCAATCGAAAAATGACCCATTTATCCCGACTCTTTTTTTTTCTGTTAGTTAGCCAATCCTCTATCCATGTTAATATATTGCCCCCAACCCCGTGAGCTTTTATCTTGTGCAGTAACTTCTTATCAAATGCCTTCTGGAAATCCAAATACACCACATCCACTGGTTCCCCATTATCCACCCTACTCCACTACATCCATTATCTCTACAGCCACTTTTAAGACCTAGGATGTAAGCCAGTTACAATTAAAGGAGTGAGTGAAAATCTGCCATTGGGAAATTCACTGAGAGATGAGGTTCAATACATATAAGTGCAAGGTGTTGTACATTAATCGGAAAAAATAGGCCACAAGTAAACTTTGAATAACATAAAAATAGCTCAAGTTGAAGCAGAGAGATTTCGGAGTTTTTCTCTGTATCGAACTCCGTGCTGTTCCTGCCCTGGGGGTCTGTGATGGGACAGTGTAGAGGGAACTTTACTCTGTATCTAACCCGTGCTGTACCTGCCCTGGGAGTGTTTGGTGGGTTTGCACATTACACTAGGGAATGATGCGGCCGGGGTCTGTGTTAGAATCATGGAAATTTACAGCACAGATTTCGTCCCATCGTGTCCACGCCGACTGACCAAGAGCTATCCAGCCGAATCCCACTCTTCGTCCGTAGCCCTGTAGGTTATGGCACTTCATGTGCACATCCAAGTACTATTTAAATGTGGTGAGGTTTTCTGCCTCTATCACCCTTTCAGGCAGTGAGTTCCAGACCCCACCACCCTCTGGGTGAAGAAATTTACCCTCATATCTCCTTTAAACCTCCCCCCAATTACTTTAAATCTATGCCCTCTGGTTGTTGACCCCTCTGCCAAGGGAAACAGGTCCTTCCTGTCCACTCTATCCGGGACCCTCATAATTTTATACATCTCAATCAGGTCTCACCTCAGCCTCCTCTGTTCCAAAGAAAACAGACCCAGCATCTCCAATCTTTCCTCATAGACAAACTTCTCCAGTCCAGGCAACATTCGTGTAAATCTCCTCTGCAACCTTTCCAGTGCAATCACATCTTTCCTGTAATGCGGTGACCAGAACTGCACACAGTACTCCAGCTATGGCCTAAATAGTATTTTATGCAGTTCAAGCATAACCTCCCTGCTCTTGTATTCTATGCCTCGACTAATAAAGGCAAGCATTCCGTATGCCTTCTAAACCACCTTATCTACCTGGCCTGCTACCTTCAGGGATCTGTGGACCTGCACTCCAAGGTCCCTTTGTTCCTCTACACTTTTCAGTTTCGTACCATTTATTGTGTATTCCCGTGCCTTGTTAGCCCTCCCAAAATGCATTACCTCACGCTTATCTGGATGGAATTCCATTTGCCACTGTTCTGCCCACCTGACCAGGTCATTAATATCTTCCTGCAGTCTACAGCTTTCTTCTTCATTATCAACCACACGCCCGATTTTAATATCATCTGCAAACTTCTTAATCATACCCCTTACATTCAAGTCTAAATCATTGATCTATACCACGATACGCAAGAGACCCAGCACTGAGCCCTGCGGAACCCCACTGGAAACATCCTTCCAGTCACAAAAACACCCAGTTATCATCATCATCATAGGCAGTCCCTCGGAATCAAGGAAGACTTGCTTCCACTCGAAAAGTGAGTTCTCAGGTGACTGAACAGTCCAATACGGGAATTACAGACTCTGTCACAGGTGGGACAGACAGTCGTTGAGGGAAGGGGAGGGTGGGACAGTTTTGCCGCACGCTTCTTCCGCTGCCTGCGCTTGGTTCCTGCATGCTCTCGGCGACGAGACTCGAGGTGCTCAGCGCCCTCCCGGATGCACTTCCTCCACTTAGGGCGGTCTTTGGCCAGGGACTCCCAGATGTCGGTGGGGATGTTGCACTTTATCAGGGAGGCTTTGAGGGTGTCCTTCAAACGTTTCCTCTGCCCACCTTTGGCTCTTTTGCCATGTAGAGTTCCGAGTAGAGCGCTTCCTTTGGGAGTTTCGTGTCGCGCATGCGAACAATGTGGCCTGCCCAGCGGAGCTGGTCGAGCGTGATCAGTGAAGGCCCTGCACTGTTGCTGAGCTCGAGCCAATCCAATGACATGGCCATTTAACAGGGTCCATTTAACAGGGTCCATTTAATAGGGTCTATTTAACAGGGTCCGTTTAATGGGGTCCGTTTAATGGGGTCCGCTCACTCGCTATATAGCAGCTGAGATAATTCTGACTCTTTATTGGAATGCCTGATTTTCTAACATTCCCAAAGCATTTTGCAGATAGCGAGGAATGAAGAAGGAACAGTTGCAGTAACGGGTTGATGAACGGGATGGCAGCGAGGCAAACCCCCATTTGGTTTCTGGGCCCTATTCGAAGTCCCGGTGATCTCACTCTGAGCCTGTGTGACCTGGTGTCTGAGGGTTGTTTCCATGGAGCAAGTGCACACCAAGTGACATTGAGATGAGCCTGTGTGTACTTGGTTCACCGATTGGGCCCTTTACAGCTCACATGCTCCTGCCTCCTGCGGAGCAGGAAAGCTGCACTCGGCCCACAGAGCTACCTCTCCTCTGAGAGTGGCCAAGGTCAATGTCTGTCGGGCACACAGTAATGATTCAGCCAGTCTCTGCACTGCCATTGATGAATGGTGATGGAGGAGGGCTGACCACACAGTGGAAACAAACTCGGTAACGTCATTGCTAGACAGCCAGCCAGATAATGGAGAGCCCTGTTGTTGGGGGAGATGGGAATTTGAGGAGAAGTTGAAGGGTTTAAAGCTCTTGATTAACAAAGATTGAGTGAATTGCCAATAAGACTGGTGAGTCCGTGTTTTGGTGATGATGGATGTGAGTGGACTTTGTTATGTCACTTATGATCACAGCACTGATACAAAGCATATACAACTTCGATGAAATAATTGTGGTGTGAGGCCCTGTGTTAGCCATGTGTGCATGTTACATTTCCCGTCTCTTGTCCTTCCCTTTGGCTTATGTTGGCCTTTGTTTAGTGGTAGCATCCTTGCCTCTGACCCAGAGGTCATGGGTTCAAGTCCCACTCGAGACTTGAGCACATAATCCAGGCTGACACTCCAATGCAGTACTGAGGGAGTGTTGCACTGTCGGAGGTGCCGTCTTTCAGATGAGATGTCAAGCTGAGGCCCAGTCTGCCTTCTCAGGTGGACGTAAAAGATGGCAAGGCATTTTCAAAGAGGTGCAGGGGAGTTATCCCCGGTGCCTGACCAATCCTTGTGCCTTAGCCAACATCACTAAATAACTGATTGTATCATAGTTACTCATATTGCTGTGTGCAAATTGGCTGCCGCGTTTCCGACATTACAACAGTCACTACACTTCAAAAGTACTTCATTGGCTGTGAAGTGCTTTGGGACATCCTGAGGTTTTGAAAGGCTCTATATAAAGGCAAGTCAGTATATTCTTATTTTCTTATCTATCTTTCTTTCTCTCTTTCTCGCTCTCGTGCTCTCTCTCTCTCTTTTTCTCTCTCCTCTCTCTCTCTCTCTTTCTCTCGCTCTCTCTTTCTCTCGCTCTCTCTCTTTCTCTCGCTCTCTCTCTTTCTCTCGCTCTCTCTCTTTCTCTCGCTCTTTCTCTCGCTCTCTCTCTCTCTCTTATTATTTCTTTCTTTCTTTCTTTCTTTCCCCTACAACAAACTAACTCCCTACTGTATTTCCCTTCACTCCCTCACATTCCCATCCAGCTATTGACTTCCCGTGATGAATTCCCTGAATCCCCAGTGTAATTCCACTTGCTGAAAGTGATAAGTGTGTGAAATCTCTCTGCACGCTTGCGTCTAATGTGGTAATTAACAATGTTATAATGAAGCTATCAAGCCGGCTTAGTTTACTCGGTGTCTAGTAGAGGTTTTACGTGAATTGAGACATTAGACATCGCTGAGCTGAGCGAAGTTTGACATCCATTTGGAATGCAGAACAAATTGTTGTCAGAATCAGGAAAGTTCATCTCTGGGAGTCTGCCCCACACTGAGATCTTCTTAGACATATATAGCAGTTTATATATTGGTGACACCACATGAACACAGACTTCATCTCGATGACAAGTTAACCCTTGCATACAATCCTCAAGGCTCAACTCTCCCCCATTACAATTGACCCAACTCTATCCTTTGTATTCCTAAATGATGGTGTCATAGTTTCTATTTGCTCCCATTGTCTAGAATTCTAATGGTACAAAACACTTCCCATTCAGTCCCATTATATATTATCCGAAGGAACCAAACCCATCACCATTCCATAGCCACTTTGCATTTCTAGAGCGCATTTGTCATTGTAAAACTTCCAGGAGTGTTTTCAAACAAAATTTGCCAGTGAACCACATAAGGAGATATTAGGGTCGAGGACAGCTTGGTCAAAGAGGTAGGTTTTAAGGTGCGTCTTAAAGGAGGAGAGAGGGCTGGAGAGACCGAGGTTTAGGGATGGAATTCCGGAATATAGGTGATTCTTTACCTACGATTGGGGCTAGATAAGAATGGAACCAGGCGAGTGCAGTCCCACCCAGCTGGACGATGGTGGAGAGGCGTTGGAGGAGGATGGAGTGGTCAACCATGTCAAAGGCTGCAGATGGCCAAGAGGGACGAGGAGGGATAGTTTACCATGGTTATAGTCACACAGGATGTCATTTGTGACTTTGTTAAGGGCCATTTCAGTGCTGTGGCAAGGGTGGAAACCTGATTGGAGGGATTCAAACATGGAGTTGCAGGAAAGATGGACACGGATTTGGGAGACAGAAAACACATTCAAGGACTTTGGCGAGGAAAGGGGTGTTGGAGATTGGGGGATAGTTTGCAAGGATACAGGGGTCAAGAGTGTGTTATTTGAGGATAATGGCAGATGTGAGGGGGAGGGGAATAGTACTTGAGGAGTTGGAACCTTTAACAATCTCGGCTATCTTGGGGACCAGGACGGGAAGTTGGGTGGTCAGCAGTTTAATGGCAATAGCTACGAGGGAACACGAGGTATGTCTCATGGACAAGATGTGCCTGGAGAGGACATGAATGGACATTGGAGAGAAACAAGAGAAAGATGCAGGGCTAAGCTGGGGTTGGGGGAGCTGGGAACCTCAGGGTAGGTTTGGCTCTTGGTTAGAGGAAGGAGGGAAGCGGCAGAGACTGCTGAACTGTTGGTTTCAATCTTAGTGACAAAGAAGTCGATGAGATCCTCACATTCTTTGGAGTTGAGGGTGGAGAAGGAGAAGAATTTCAGGAGACAGTTTCACACCATAGAAACATAGAAAATAGGTGCAGGAGTAGGCCATTCGGCCCTTCGAGCCTGCACCATTATTCAATAAGATCATGGCTGATCATTCACCTCAGTACCCCTTTCCTGCTTTCTCTCCATACCCCCTGATCCCTTTAGCCGTAAGGGCCATATCTAACTCCCTCTTGAATATATCCAATGAACTAGCATCAACAACTCTCTGCGGCAGGGAATTCCACAGGTTCACAACTCTCTGAGTGAGAAGTTTCTCCTCATCTCAGTCCTAAATGGCTTACCCCTTATCCTAAGACTGTGTCCCCTGGTTCTGGATTTCCCCAACATCGGGAACATTCTTCCCGCATCTAACCTGTCCAGTCCCGTCAGAATCTTATATGTTTCTATGACATCCCCTCTCATCCTTCTAAACTCCAGTGTATAAAGGCTCAGTTGATCTAGTCTCTCCTCATATGTCAGTCTAGCCATCCCTGGAATCAGTCTGGTGAACCTTCGCTGCACTCACTCAATAGCAAGAATGTCCTTCCTCAGATTAGGAGACCAAAACTGAACCAATTGTACAGCATCCTAATGGACTAATCCCCTTCCCAATCATTCCCATTGTACAGCATCCCAATTGGACCATAACCTCTTCCCAAACACCCCCATTGTATAGAATCCCAATGGCCCAAACTCCCTTCCCAATCACCCCCATTGTATAGAATCCCAAATGACCATAACCCTTTCACATACACTCCCATTGTATAGAATCCCAATGGCCCAAACTCCCTTCCCAATCACTCTCATTATATAGAATCCCAATGGACTAAGCCCTTCCCATTGCGTTGCCTTTAGCGATGTATTAAAACTAATGTATGGAGAAAAAATATCAGGGTAAATATGATAAAAGGGATCTAGTGACAGCTTTTATCTGCAAACACCTGTTTTCGGAGCAGAATAAAAGCTGTAGGAAATGATGTTCAAAGAGGAGAGAGACACGAACTCTGGAATTACAGACAAGCCAAGCTAAACTCACAGCAAGGGAACGAATCAATGATTTTATGGGTTGCAATTAATATTCAGATGCTCTGAAAAGCACAGGTTGCACAATGAGTACCCGTACGGAATTACGAGCTATGAGTCGCGGCTCACTAATCCACTGGAGCATTTTGGAGGAAGTTAAATAAACAAATGCATTGAAAGAATTACCTGAATTTTCAGAAGGCATTTGATAAAGTTCCACATGTGAGGCTTATAAGGAAGATTAAGAATCATAAATATAACAGGGAATTAATTAATAAATATTGCGAAATAGAAGAAAAAATGAAAAAGATGCTGAATTTCCTGTGAATTATTTTGGTGTGATTTTTAAAGGGTTTGACCTTTGCTCTTCAGGTTTACGAGAGTGGGAGCAAGTTGGAACAGTTTGTGACCCGGTTCCTGTTGAAGGAGACAGCCAGCCAGATTCAGTCTCTACTGACCTCTGTGGAGAGTGCAGTTGATGCCATAGATGATCAGACCAGTCAGACAGGGTACGTAGACCACTTCTCCTGAATTATAACCCTTGGCCAGGGCATCACTCCATCTCTCCCATGGTCCCTTTTATGCAAGAACAACGCTCGCCTGTTTTGGCTCTTGTTGGGCTGAATCTCTCCTGTCCTGGCTGACCTTGGCCTGAGTTAAAATTGCCGTCGGGGGACCAGACATGCTTATGTAAAGGAGGACCCCGCTGGCTTTGGGTGGTTACTCGTGCTGCCTGCTCGGAGGCACCGGACAAAATGACGAATGGTGGGATTTGATGCTTGTGGGGTGGGTAAGTAACTCGGGTATTTTGATGCTGCCCCCCCGACCTGGTCTGCATCAGCCGGGTAAGGTTGAAATCTCGCCCGTCCCATGATCATTTTCCCTTTTGGCCTCCACCTGCATGGTCAAAGTGAAAACCTAGCTCTGGACTTCCCTTCTGTCTTGCAATCTACAGACCCAAACGTTGATCATTGCTTCTCAGTTCCCTCAACCTCTGTCCCACTCCTTGCAACCGAGCCACTGTGCAGCATTCATCATCATAGGCAGTCCCTCGGAATCGAGGAAGACTCACTTCCACTCTTAGAATGAGTCCTTAGGTGACTGAACAGTCCAATATGAGAGCCACAGTCCCTGTCACAGGTGAGGTTGAGGGAAGGGATGGGTGGGACTGGTTTGCCACACACTCCTTCCGCTGCCTGCGCTTGATTTCTGCATGCTCTTGGTGATAAGACTCGAGGTGCTCAGCACCCTCCTGGATGCACTTCCTCCACTTAGGGCGGTCTTTGGCCAGGGACTCTCAGGTGTCAGTGGGGATGTTGCCCTTTATCAGGGAGGCTTTGAGGGTGTCCTTGTAACGTTTCCGCTGCCCATCTTTGGCTCGCTTGCCGTGTAGGAGTTCCGAGTAGAGCGATTGCTTTGGGAGTCTTGTGTCAGGCATGCAATCTTGCTGATAATAGGCAGCACTATGGGCCTGAAGGCTCGCAGCTACTTGTCGGGTAAGGGGATCAAGGGATGTGGAGTGAAGGTGGGCCAATGGGATTGAGGTGCAGATCAGCCATGATCTGATTCAATGGCCGAACAGGCCCGAGGGGTTGAATGGCCTCCTCCTGTTCCCAATGTTGCTGTGCTTGAAATTGGGTTTCTCCGAGGTATTTTGAGCTTTCCTGGAGTCCGACGATGATGTCAATTGTTGCCTGATGATGATGGGAGAATATTTGAGCAGGGACGGGCTGAGGAATCAATAATACTGTGCAAGCACTCGTCATCATTATTCTTAGAATTGTGGCTGAGGAGGGGGGTAGGGTGGATGTTTGTTGCTTAGCAACAGCCAGGTGGTTGAGGGCCAGTTTTCTCCCTGGCATTATCAGGTAACTGCTTTACTGGGAGATTTGTTGATGAAGATAAATTGCCCATCGCTTCTCCGTGCCCCAGTCGTGTTCGCTGGGAATTTACAACTCTCCCTTTGCTCTGTCAGCCCGGGAAAGCTTCCGAAAAGCAATCACCAGCAATTAAGAAGCTGCATAGCTTGCAGTTCCACGGAGCTTTGTTGCTTCAAAGCAGAAGTTTGTTGGGTTTCCCAGATGGCATCCGGGGTGTGGGAGTGAGTGTTTCCGACCAGAAGGAGGTGGATCTGTGCTGGGTGTGGGATTCACAAGCGGTGTCTGCTAGAACGCTGCCCCGAGCTGGAAAATGCGTAAAAGGGTGGAGGCAGGATCAGGCTCAGGTGCGATGCTCCCCACGGTTGGCTAGCCATAAGACTCACTGCCTGGGCTAACAGGTCAGGATTGATTGAGATACTGGAGGTCACCTTCGAGCTGCTGCCTGTAAAACTCAGCGCCTTTGGCAAAGAACTATAAGATTTCTAAACCTCTGGCATTGAATTGACAGCAAGAACGATTCTTTTAAAACAATTTGAAATAAGTTTATTAAACACACACACACACATGCAAATAGCTATCGGACTCAACAGCAGACCTCAGCTATCCTACGGATCGACTTAATTACAACAGATACAATGATGTTACAATAACAAAAGTTATAAAAAGTTAGACATCACTTCCCTCTGGCAAAGCACACGGCCTGTTTCTTTGTCTGTAAAGGGAGGTCCTGCTTTTGCCGTGTGCTAAGGAGACAAGAGACCCAGCAATCTTTGCTTGGATTATTATACCCCTTACGCCTATTGTTTCTTACAAAGCTTCAGGATTGGGTATTATTTCCAGGGCCCTTCCTGATTGGCTTCTCCTCAAGCATGTATCTGACTGGAGGGCCAATGCCATTCCTTGATTGGGTTCATGGCTTTCCAATTAACATCTTTTCTAGTTTGCTGAGTTTCAAAGCCATGCTGACATGAACTTGGGGACATCATCCATTTTGTTTCTGGTGTGCAACGGCCACCACACATTGAAAAAAATTCCCGTGCCGGTATCTTTCACCCTTCAGGATGTAGTTCGGGATCCAGAATATTAGGTCCTTCATTGGAACACTTGTGAACTCATCACTTTTTGGCGTGGGAGCAAGTCATCCTCAATTTGAGGGACTGCTTATAATGATGATTTAACACTACAGCCTTTCCATATAATCTACATGTTTAACATTTATATACATACAGAATCAATTTTATCATTACTAAACACCTTTATTCTTACAGACGCAGTTAGCAGTGGGGTATCAATCTGGTCAGGCCCACCATTTTGGGATGCGAGTAGTGCCTGGTCTGCATGCCTTCCGTCATGGCCATAGCCTGCCCTGACTCACAGAGAGACCCAGTATCTGTCGGGCACTTCAGTCAGCCAGGGATGACCATTGTAGGCTGTCGGGTAGCTCTGGTATCCCCCAGCTTCAGTCCATTATCCTCAGGAACAGGGAGGACCATGACTGGGTCCTCTCCTCTCCCCACAGCAGCTCTGCCAGCTCCTGCCTCACTCAACACCGTCCGCAATAGAACCGCTCACATCTGCCCTGTTGGACTCAGTGAGCCCGAGGACATCTTCCTTGTTCCTTATAACGCTCTGGTGTAGGATGTGTCGGACCGACAGGTGAGAAAGGACACAGCTCATTCACATCCAACATATGTCCACAGTGACCTGGCCGCATGCTTTTGTCCGACTTGGGATGGAGTGATGCTGAGCTAAAAGGTGATCGGTGCTGGGCCTTTGGGCTTTGATCTGAGCGGGAGAGATGGGAACGTTCCCGGAAGCTCCAAATCGTGACGTTTCCGGAAAGATCTGCTTTGATATTTAGTTGAATGACTCTGATTCCGAGCTCGATCTCCCGACAGCGTAACTCTGGTCAGGGCAAATTTCCGACTCTGCTCAAGTTTGACTTCCCATCTCCGGGACTTGCAATGTCCCTGCTGCTTTGTCTGAGACTGGATTCTGTGTTGGGTGCTCTCGATTCCCATATCCAGCCTCTTGCTGTGCCCTCCTCCAATGCCTCTCCCCCATTGGCCAGCTGAGTGGGACGGCCCTCACTATCCAATTGTAACCAGAGATTGCACAGCACTGGTTCTCGCCTCGCCCTGCCCCATTACAACCCTGACTACACGCCAAAGTACTTCATTGGCTGCCAAGCACTTTGAGACGTCTGACGGTCGCTGAAGGTGCTATATAATTGCAAGTCTTTCTTTTTCAAAAGCAAAATACTGCGGATGCTGGAATCTGGAATCAAAACACAAACTGCTGGAAATCTCAGCGGGTCGGGCAGCATCTGTGGAGAGAGAAACAGAGTTAATGTTTCGGGTCTGGGACCGTTCATCGGAACTTTCTGACGAAGGGTCATCGACCTGAAACGTTAACTCTGTTTCCCTCTCCACAGATGCTGCCTGACCCCACTGAGATTTGCAGCACTTTCTGTCTTTATTTCTTTCTTTTTACCTCTTCGGGAATTTCTGGGGCCTTAATGAGGTTAACGTAAGAAATAGGAGCGGGAGGAGGCCATTCAGCCCCTCGAGCCTGCTCCGCCATTCAATGAGATCACGGCTGGTCTACCTCAACTCCACGTTCCCACCCTGTCCCCATATCCCTTGATTTCACTGGACTCCAAAAATCTATCGATCTCAGTCTTGAATATACTCGGAGGTTGGGCCTCCGCAGCCCTCTGGCTCTGCCATATTGGAGTGGATCGTGCTGTCTGGTGCCAGGGTATGAGAGCTTGGCGAGCAGAATATCATCAATCCTCAGACCTGAGCACCGACCAGGAAGACCTGCCTTGTTGTGCAGCCAGGTTGTAAATCGGGGGCAGAAGGAATTGGGTGCACAACATGATGCATTCCTCCAATCTTGCGATTGCCCCTCAGACCGGTCTGAAAATCAAACTCTTAATTGTTTTACAAACAGGAACAAGACAGCAGACAAATAAAGCAGAGAAAATGACTCCTCACCTGAGCCGATGTCCCTTTCTGAGCTCCTTCGCCGTTGAGCTTTCCGCCCTCCAATTCTATACACACACCGTACAGTCCCGTCACACACAACAGGAACTCACACAGCTCCTCTTCCTCGGCTAACAGATAAAGTCTCACATGGGAATGAAGTGCTTACATATTCTGTGACACAACACTTTACAGTAGGGTGGCAGGAGAGTTAAGCATAACGGACCGAGAGGGGCAATCACAGTCTTCCCATGTACAGGTATCTGTGGGTTCATGTCGGGTTGTGGGAAAATCTACCCAGTAAGAGAAAAGGCAGAATGGGAGAGGAATGTGAATGTCGAAAGGCTTTGGTAACTGGAATAAATTGATGTCCACCTTTACAGGTACTATGACAGCAAGCCAAGCCATGGAGTGGTGGAGAGCTGGTACAGCAAGGAGGGGTCAGGCAACACGGCACTCAACAGGATGTCCGCCAAAGACAAGAAACTGAAAACTGACTTAGGTACGTGTCTGTCACCCGGGCTAGAGTGAGTCCTAGTGATGGATAAGTGAGTCCTAGTGATGGGTAAGTGAGTCCTAGTGACTGGGGTAAGTGTGTGTTAGTGACTGGGGTAAGTGTGTGTTAGTGACAGGGGTAAGTGTGTGTTAGTGACAGGGGTAAGTGTGTGTTAGTGACAGGGGTAAGTGTGTGTTAGTGAATGGGGTAAGTGTGTGTTAGTGAATGGGGTAAGTGTGTGTTCCAGTGACCGGGGTAAGTGTGTGTTCCAGTGACCGGGGTAAGTGTGTTCCAGTGACCGGGGTAAGTGTGTGTTAGTGTCCTGGGTAAGTGTGTGTTCCAGTGACCGGGGTAAGTGTGTGTTAGTGACCGGGGTAAGTGTGTGTTAGTGACCAGGCTAAGTGTGTGTTAGTGACCAGGCTAAGTGTGTGTTAGTGACCGGTGTAAGTGTGTGTTAGTGACCGGTGTAAGTGTGTGTTAGTGTCCTGGGTAAGTGTGTGTTCCAGTGACCGGTGTAAGTGTGTGTTAGTGTCCTGGGTAAGTGTGTGTTCCAGTGACCGGGGTAAGTGTGTGTTAGTGACTGGGGGAAACACTTGCTGCTGTGAACGAGATTGAATTGTGGAGCTGGGATCCGTGAGATAGGAGGTTTGCTCTCCCAGAGGTTCCTCTCCTCATGGTTCCAGTGATCCTGAGTGTCACGTGTGTGCAAGCTGTGTTGGGGAGGAGTGGAGCGGTCTCAGTGTGACAGCTTGTGACACTCACTGTACACCAGGAGGGGCATCACCATCAGGAGGTGGGCGGAAATACAGCAACCCTGTGCACTGCATTTAATCAATTGCAAAATGTAGCAGTTGGCAAACTGAATTTATTTACAATTTGGGGTTGAAAGAATGTACCTGGTGTTTAAATTAGAGCGAGTTGGAGCGATTGCCTGTAATACGTGTGATTGTACCACTCAGTGTTCAGTGGGTCGGATGGATTGGTTTTCTGTCTGCAGACTGAGAGTCTGTCTGTGACGAAAGAGCAGGGGGATAGAAAGTGTCATCAGATTGGGAAGTATAATTGTTTCGTGATGACACTTATAATCTTCACATCATTAAATCAGTGGAACATGCTCTGTTGCACTAAATAATATTTTATACCGCACAATCTCTGTGACTGAGATTTTAAATCGGTTGTCACCGTTCTGTGTGTTAGACTGTGTATGTGGGCAAGGGCATTCACGGCAGGCTGCAGTTAGAGGCTGTGTCTTTATTTGTTTATTCTTCATCATCATCGTCATCATCACCATCATCGGCAGTCCCTCGGAATCAAGTAATGCTTCACAACTGCTCATTTTGAGTGTAATTGTCATTGTTGCCTGGCAACAACAGTAAACGGGTGTAAAGGAAAACTAAAATCTGGGAGGAAGTACTGTGGGGAAATCATCATCATCATCATCATAGGCAGTCCCTCAGAGTCGAGGAAGACTTGCTTCCACTCTAAAAATGAGTCCTTAGGTGGCTGAACAGTCTAATACAGGAATTACAGTCCCTGTCACAGGTGGGACAGACAGTTGTTGAGGGAAAGGGTGGGTGGGACTGGTTTGCCGCACGCTCCTTCCGCTGCCTGCGCTTGATTTCTGCATGCTCTCGGCGATGAGACTCGAGGTGCTCAGCGCCGACCCGGATGCACTTCCTCCACTTAGGGTGGTCTTTGGCCAGGGACTCCCAGGTGTCAGTGGGGATGTTCACTTTATCAGGGAGGCTTTGAGCATGTCCGAAATGTTTCCTCTGCCCACCTTTGGCTCCCTTGCCGTGAAGGAGTTCTGAGTAAAGCGCTTGCTTTCGGAGTCTCGTATCAGGCGTGCGGACAATGTGGCCTTCCCAGCGGAGCTGATCAAGTGTGGTCAGTGCTTCAATTTATCTTTGATAAACACCCTTCGCAGCATCAGTGGAGTGTCCTTTCAGCTGTATGGTGGTTCACTGTTCTCGCCTCCCACCTTGTCTCGAAGACAATGCCCCTTCAACAGACAATTCAAACCGTGTCACATACACTTTCCCCTGACTACAATAACCCTTTATCAGATGTTGTAATGCTGTCTCTTGAATTATGAAAATTTACATCACGGAAGGAGGCCATTTCGGCCTATAGTGTCCGTGCCGGCCAAGATGTCTCCCGGATAATTCCTCCTGACGAAAGTGTTCCATTATATCAACTTGCATTTATACAGCGCCTGTATTTTGAATTCGCATCATCTATTAAGGGGCATTTATTTTACAGACAATATCTGAAGGTGCTCCACAGGAGCCGAATCCAACTCCAACACTGACACTGCCCTCAGCCAAAGAAGGACACTCGGGCAGGTGAACAAACCCTTTTAAGGAGGATCTTAACGGAGGAGAGATAGCAAGGCAGAGAGGTTTCGGGAGGGAATTCCAAAGCTGAAGACTTAGATAACAGAAGGAAGGGCCACCAGTTGCGGGGTGGTGGGGTTGGGGAATGTGTAAGTAGCCAGAATTGGAGGAACGCTGAGATCTCTGAGGGCTGTAGGCCCGGAGGAGGTTACAGAGATCGGCAGGGGCGAGGCCATGGAGGGATTTGAAAAGGTGGATGAGAATTTTAACCGAGGAGTTTCTGTTCTGTGTCGCTCAGTCAAACAAATTTACCAACTGACCAATTAGGAGACATTGTAATGCAAGTCTTAATCTAGGCTCGCACCGACCTGGAAGTGTTTGATGGGACAGTATAGAGAGAGCTTTACTCTGTATCTAACCCAGTGCTGTACCTGTCCTGGGAGTGTTTGATGGGACAGTGTAGAGGGAGCTTTACTCTGTATCTAACCCCGTGCTGTACCTGTCCTGGGAGTGTTTGATGGGACAGTGTAGAGGGAGCTTTACTCTGTATCTAACCCAGTGCTGTACCTGCCCTGGGAGTGTTTGATGGGACAGTGTAGAGGGAGCTTTACTCTGTATCTACATTGATCAATCAAACCCCCTCAGGGTGGGTACAGCATGGGTTAGATATGGAACCTGCAAGCGTTTCCAGATAATGATCAGGAGAGGGAAAGCTGGTGATTTGTCCACTTTGCCTCAGCTATGAGACACTGAGGCCGGCCGTGAGACCAGGGCTGGACCCTGGGAGCATGTGGTGTCTGTGGATTAGTATCCCAGCGGGCGGTGCATGTACCCACTGAGCAGTGGGTGGAGATAATATGTGCGCGGTTTGTGGCAGGTGAGATTGTAACCACGAAGCGTGTTTGTGTTCTCCTGCAGCCCTCCCGCCCAACAGAGAAGAAGGCCTTGAATTGCAGATCAACAGGTTGGCTGAGCTGATTGGTCGCCTGGAGAACAAGGTGAGGAACAGAGTTGGGCTGTGACAGACTGGGGTCAGAACTCATCTCCGACCACTTACCCCAGCTGATCCCGGCCCAGTGCTAACCTGGGCCACCGCAGCAGTGGCACGCCAGCAGTGGCAGGGGTTTGGAAAGTCCGAGGGACGAGGGGAGTGTTTGACGGGACAGTGTCCCAATTTGTACTCGGGTAAAGATGCGCCCTGAGAAATGGGTCCCCCTCACCAGTGCAAGGCCGTCCTGTAATATCACTGGTGGGGTTGGGGGCTCCATCGAACACATTGGAGGTGGACGTATCACACTACACTGAGGGCAGCTCACTCACCCCTCTGACCACCAGGATACCCCAATACCAGCTGGATATGCAGCGAATCCGCCTGCCCCAGCACTGAGCCCCCATTCCCTCCCCAGGAGCAGGCTTTTCTCAGATCCGGTGGCTTCATCTGTTGAACCCCCTCTTCCTCTCAATGACGGATCAGGAGATCGTAGCTCTTATATCGGGGAGGAAAGCCAGGCTCACCTCCCTGTCTCCCTGCCCTCGGGTGAGACGTTAAACCAAAGCCCCATCTGCCCCCCTCAGGTGGAGGGTACAGATCCCCTGGCACTATTTCCAGGAAGAGCAGGGGATTTCTGCCCAGTGTCCTGGCCAAGATTTATCCCTCAACTAACATCATTAAAAAAAATGCAGATTATCTGGTCATTTATCTCATTGCTGTGTGTGGGAGCTTGCTGTATGCAACTTGGCTGCTGCGTTTGCTACATTACAACAGTGGCTACGCTTCAAAAAGTATTTCATTGGCTGTAAAGCGCTTTGGGCCATCCTGAGGTTGTGAATTCCAAATGATATCAGCTGAGACGCTTGTGAACCATTCCTTCATCCACTATTTTTAGTCAGGTGTAAAATAGGTCAAATATCGGACACAGCTTTTTCTCAGTCACTGTAGGCCTAGCTTTAGGCTTTTTTTCAGTCACTGTAGGCCCAGATTTAGGCTTTTTTCAGTCTATAGGCCCGATTTAGGCTTTTCTCAGACTATAGGCCCAGATTTAGGCTTTTCACAGTCACTGTAGGCCCAGATTTAGGCTTTTCACAGTCACTGTAGGCCCAGATTTAGGCTTTTCTCAGGCACTGTAGGCCAGATTGGGGCTTGTCTCCGGGATCCAAGGGCAGATAATATACTGAACCTGCAGTGCAGGGAGGTAGCCTCCAGAACTGCTCCATCAAAATAGACAGAGCCCCTACAGTACAGCACCCTGCCACTGACTGGAAGGGCCTGAAGGCAAGGAGACCACGATGGTCAGGGAGAAAGATGACATGTACAGAAATATATAAAATAATGTTTTTAGATCCGTTTTAGTTTCCCACAGTACTTCCTCCCAGATTTTAGTTTTCCTTTACATCCGTTTCCTGTTGTTGCCAGGCAACAATGATGATTATACTCAAAATTAGTGGTTGTGAAGCATTTTAGAAAGGCCAAAGGATACTATATAAATGCAGGTTCTTTCAGCACTGCATCTACACTGTCCCATCAAACACTCCCAGGGGAGGTACAGCGCAGGGTTAGATACAGAGTAAAGCTCCCTCTACACTGTCGCGTCAAACACTCCCAGGGCAGGTACAGCACGGGTTAGATACAGAGTAAAGCTCCCTCTACACTTCCCCATCAAACACTCCCAGGGCAGGTACAGCATGGGGTTCGATACAGAGTAAAGCTCCCTCTACACTGTCCCATCAAACACTCCCAGGGCTGGTACAGGGGGTTAGATACAGAGTAAAGCTCTCTCTACACATCCCCATCAAACACTCCCAGGGCAGGTACAGCATGGGTTAGACACAGGGTAAAGCTCCCTCTACACTTCCCCATCAAACACTCCCAGGGCAGGGACACACCCACTGTGAACTCAGTGGAGACGACCAAACCCATTGCACATAGGGAACTGCCAATCACAGTAAGGGCCTGTGTTCATGTGAAATATTCAAAATGAGGAAAAATCTCCAGACGCAGGAGTAATACTGCCCAAAATCCTGTCGGGGGAAGGGGGGCAATCATCTGATTTGTCCAAGTGTTTTTGCGAAATAATCTGACAGATGGGCATGTGGGATGGTTATATCACTGTTTGGGAATGGGAGAGTAGGATGGTTATATCACTGTTTGGGAATGGGAGAGTAGGATGGTTATATCACTGTTTGGGAATGGGAGAGTAGGATGGTTATATCACTGTTTGGGAATGGGAGTGTGGGATGGTTATATCACTGGTTAGAGATGGGCGTGGGATGGTTATATCGGAGCTTTGGGAATGGGAGAAAAGGCGTGGGGGAAACATTTGGGCCTCGGTTGAGGTTAAACGGCTCGAGCCCAAAATGCTGGATACTGTGAGTGAAACTTTCGAAAGGCAAGGATTAATCTGGAACGGTCAGCATGTAAAGGCAAGGTCACGTTTGACTAATTTGACTGACGTGTTTAAGGAAATCTTGGAGTGCAGGCATTGAGCCAATTTGACAGAATTTGTATGCATTGACTTTCAGAAGGTGCCACAGAAGAGGCTTATAATAAAACTTGAGACACGTGGCATTAAAAGGAATATTGAGATGGTTAAGGAATTGAATCGAAAGAACTTGCCTTTATCGAGTGCCTTTAACCACTCAGGACTTTCGTGAAGCTCGAACAGTGAAATTCATAGAAAGAATGATGCAAAACCTTTTCTAAAGTGTCTCATTATATTTAATGATGTGAAAGCAAAAATGTTCCTTTTTATCTGACGGAATCTGAATCACCGCCATTTGAAAAATACTTTTCATATTCTAGATATGAAGCAGCTTTCTAAACTGCCCCTGCGGCAGAACACAGCATTCGTAGAGAGCCAGAAATATTAACTCCTTGCAGATCTGGTATCCATTGCCCCCCCCTGTTGTGTATGGAGAAAGAGTCAGACTGAACACTGTGAGCTCAAAGTAAAGTGTGATCTTAGTCTTTTATTGCAGGTCTCCAGAGTGCCTCTCCAACCTGTGAAGCCTCCTTAAATACCTGTGCTCCCAAGGGATTATGAGTCCCTTGGGACTCCGGGGAATGAGCCCTCTGGTGGCTGTACAGAGTAAATATAAGTCCACATATATAACAACATTCCCCCCTAAAGTCAAGAGTGTAACTATTTACAATGTGAGTCGATCTGGGGCCCATCTTGCCCTGGTTGATTGTCTCGGTGTGAAAGCTGGTGTTGTTGAATCATTTGTTGGGCCCTCGCTGGGCTGCCGTGCAGCTGGCCTTGCTGGGCTGCCTGGTGTGCTGGGCCCTGCTGGGCTGCTGTGGATGATGGGTTCTGCTTCGTGGTCAACCGTGGTGCCGGTTGCCACTGGTGTGTATGTTGGGGGATCAAAAAAAGTAGGGTCCAAGGTGGGTTGCTCAGGATAGTCCGTGAATCTGAGTTTGATTTGGTCCAAGTGTTTCCGGTGAATGAGTCCATTTGAAAGTTTGACCCGAAACACCCTGCTCCCCTCTTTGGCCACGACAGTGCCGGGAAGCCACTTGGGACCTTGTCCATAATTTAATACAAATACAGGATCATTGATTTCAATCTCGTATGACACATTTGCGCTATCATGGTCTACACTTTGTTGAAGCCGCCTGCTCTCTACCTGTTCATGTAGATCAGGGTGAACTAACGAGAGCCTTGTCTTAAGTACTCTTTTCATGAGCAGTTCAGCAGGCGGGATCCCAGTGAGTGAGTGGGGTCTCGTGTGGTAGCTAAGCAGGACTCTGGATAGGCAAGTCTGCAGTGAGCCTTCAGTTACCCTCTTCAAGCCTTGCTTGATGGTTTGCACTGCTCTCTCTGCCTGACCATTGGACGCTGGTTTAAACGGGGCAGATGTGACATGTTTGATCCCGTTACGGGTCATGAATTCTTTGAACTCAGCACTGGTAAAACATGGCCCGCTGTCGCTCACCAGGACATCGGGTAGGCCGTGTGTGGCAAACATGGCCCGCAGGCTTTCAGTAGTAGCAGCGGACGTGCTAGCCGACATTATCTCACATTCAATACACTTGGAGTATGCGTCTACAACCACAAGGAACATTTTATCCAAGAACGGGCCTGCATAGTCGACGTGTACCCTAGACCATTGTTTGGAGGGCCAAGACCATAAACTTAGCAGCGCCTCCCTGGGTACATCGCTTAACTGCGAGCATGTATTACATCTGTGAACGCAGGACTCTGTCCACATCGATGCCGGGCCACCACACGTGGGATCTGGCTATCGCGTTCATCATTACAATGCCTGGATGGGTACTGTCGAGGTCATTGATGAAGGTGTCTCTGCCCTCCTTGGGGACCACTACTCGATTGCCCCATAGAAGGCAGTCTGCCTGTAGAGACATTTCATCTTTGCGCCGCTGGAATGGCTTTATCTCTTCCTGCATTTCCACTGGGACACTGGACCAGCTCCTGTGAAGCGCACAGCTTTTGACTAGAGATAATAAGGTGTCCTGCTTGTCCAGGTTTTGATCTGGCGGGCAGTGACGGGTGATTGCTCACTCTCAAATGCTTCCATAACCATGGCTAGAGCTGTGGGCTGTGCCATTTCCATCCCCGTGATGGGCAATGGCAGCCTACTGAGAGCATCGGCGCAGTTTTCTGTGCCTGGCCTGTGGCGGATGGCATAATTGTATGCGGACAGTGTGAGCGCCCATCTCTGGATTACTCTCGGAGAACAGGGATATAAGTGGCTTATGGTCAGTTCCCAATTCGAATTTTAGCCCAAACAGATATTGATGCATTTTCTTTACCCCATAGACACACACTAATGCATCTTTTTCAATCATGCTGTAGGCTCTCTCGGTCTTAGACAGACTCCTGGATGCATAAGCAACCGGTTGCAGTTTCCCGAAATCATTAGCTTGTTGCAAGACGACGCATCACATGCTAGTACCAAACGCTTACATGGATCATACAACACAAGCAATTTGTTTGAGCATAACAGTTTTCTCGCTTTTACAAAGGCATTTTCTTGGCTTTTGCCCCAAACCCATTCACCCCCTTTTCGTAGTAAGACATGTAGTGGTTCTAGCAGGGTGCTGAGACCCGGTAAGAAGTTACCAAAGTAGTTCAAGAGTCCCAGGAATGACCGTAGCTCTGTCACATTCTGTGGCCTCAGTGTGTTCTCGATTGCCACCGTCTTCGCGTTGGTGGGCCTGATGCCATCCGCCGCAATCCTCCTTCCCAAGAACTCCATTTCAGGTGCCAGGAAAACGTACTTCAAGCGTTTTATCCTGAGCCCCATGCGATTGAGTCGACTAAGAACCTCCTCCAGGTTCTACAGATGCTCAACTGTGTTCCGGCCTGTGACCAAGATGTCGTCCTGGAAGACCACGGTGTGCGGGACCGACTTCAGTAAACTTTCCATGTTTCTCTGGAATATCGCCGCCGCCAATCGGATTCCAAACAGGCATCTGTTGATGCAGGTGAGGGCCTTCGAAGATTCCTCCAGTTCCTGCGTCATGTAGGCCGAGGTCAGATCCAGCTTCTTGAACGTCTTTCCTCCCGCCAGCGTTGCAAAAAGGTCGTCGGCTTTTCGAAGTGGGTATTGGTCCTGCAGGGAGAAACGATTGATAGTTACTTTGTAATCGCCACAGATTCTGACGGTGCCGTCTCCCTTGAGGACTGGGACAATAGGACTGGCCCACTCGCTGAACTCGATCGGTGAAATGATGCCCTCCCTTTGTAGCCGGTCTAGCTCGATCTCTACCCTTTCTCTCATCATGTACGGCACTGCTCTCGCCTTGTGATGGATGGGTCGCATCCCCGGAATTAGGTGGATCTGCACTTTTGCTCCTTGGAATTTCCCAATGCCTGGTTCGAACAGCAAAGGAAATTTGTTGAAGACCTGGGCACACGAAGTGTCGTCAGCGGGCGATAGCGCTCGGACATCGTCCCAATTCCAGCGTATCTTTCCCAGCCAGCTGCTGCGGAGTAGCGTGGGACCATCGCCCGGTACCACCCATAGTGGTAGCTTGTGCACCGCTCCATCGTAGGAGACCTTTACGTTAGCACTGCCGGTTACAGGAATCAGTTCTTTTGTGTAAGTTCTTAGTTTTGTGCGAATTGGAGTTAAGACTGGCCTTGAGGCCTTGTTGCACCACAACCTTTCGAAAGTCTTTTTACCCATGATGGACTGGCTCGCGCCCGTATCCAGCTCCATTGACACTGGGAGTCCATTTAGTTCAACCTTTAGCATTATCGGGGACAATTCGTGGTGAATGTGTGCACCCCATGTACCTCTGCCTCCTCGATCAGAGGTTCTGTTTCGTCGTGATCCTCTGTGGATCTGTCCTCCTCTGCAACATGGTGGTTTGCAGGTTTAACAGGCCTAGCAGCTCGCCTGCACACTCGTTGGAGGTGTCCCATTGTTCCACAGCATTTGCAAACATATCCTTTGAATCGGCATGAATGGAAACGATGATCACCCCCGCAGCGCCAACAAGGTGTTCATGGCCTTGCATTCATCACCCTTGATGGTGGACTCTGAGACATCTGCGAACGTGTAGCTGCAGGTATGTGTGACCTGCCCTGTCCGTTACGATTCGAAAACAACATCACTTTGCTCACAGTACTTGTAGCAGCACTTGTGTGCTGAGAGATTTGCTTAATATTGTCACTGGTGGCAATGAACGCCTGGGCTATCGCTATGGCCTTACTCAAGGTTGGGGTCTCTACAGTCAAAAGTTTGAGAAGTATGGTTTCGTGGCCAATGCCATGTACGAAAAAGTCTCTGAGCATGTGCTCCAAATGTCCTTCAAATTCGCAATGTCCTGCAAGGCATCTTAGCTTGGCGACATAACTCACCACTTCCTGGCCTTCAGACCTTTTGTAGATGTAGAACCAGTACCTCGTCATCAGAACGCTTTCCTTCGGGTTCAAATGCTCTCGGACCAGTGTGCACAAATCGTCGTATGATTTCTCTGTGGGTTTCGCTGGAGTGAGCAGATTCTTCATGAGGCCATATGGTGGTGCCCCACAGACGGTGAGGAGGATCGCTCTACATTTGGCAACGCTCTCTTCCCTATCTAGCTCATTGGTTACAAAGTATTGGTTGAGTCGCTCCACAAAAGTTTCCCAATCATCCCCCTCCGAGAATTTCTCCAGGATGCCCACTGTTCTCTGCATCTTTGGGTTCGCTATCTGTATCTCGTCGCCAGTTGTAGCGTATGGAGAAAGAGTCAGACTGAACACTGTGAGCTCAAAGTGAAGTGTGACCTTAGTCTTTTATTGCAGGTCTCTAGAGTGTCTCTCCAACCTGTGAAGCACTCTTAAATGCCTGTGCTCCCAAGGGATTATGGGATTCGCTTGAGACTCCGGGGAATGAGTCCTCTGGTGGCTGTACAGAGTATATACAAGTCCAGATACATAAACACCCCATCAATTTATCTCCTCTGGTGCTGCAGCCCACATGCTCAAGCATCCCCTGTGAACGTGGATGGTGAGCTCCGGCAGGCTATTCAACCAAATGGAGCATCACACCGCCGTGCCTGGCTCTGACCTCACATGTGCGCACAACTCCCAGCATTCCTTACAATCCTTGAGTTTTTACCCTGGATATTCACCCAGATTGAGTGTGGCCGATAACTCCTATAAGTGGTCCTCATGCACCCCATGATTGGGAGTGCGCCCTTTTTTGGCACAACATTCAGTTAGATGATAAGACGGAGCAAGGATTGTAGCCTTGCACCGGCTGCTGAAATATTGCACATGGTGCATGTCGAACTTCCCTCTGTTTATATAATCTGGGCTGAAATACACTTTGTGGAGGCAAGGCACAGTATTCAGACCAGCAGCTGACTTGCTTACATAAAATACAGGAATAAACACGGCAGGCAGTTTTCACCGTGGGAGTAATCACGTTCCCTGTATCCTACGTGTGAAAAACTATAAAGATGCAACTTTCGGATGAGACGTTAAATTGAGGGAGGCCCGTCTGCCCTCTCAGGTGGGCGGAAAAGGTCCCGCAGAATTATTTCAAAGAAGAGCAGGGCAGTTCTCCCCGATGTCCTGAGAAATATTTATCCCTCAACCAATATCACAAAAGCAGATTATCCGGGTCATTATTACATTGCTGTTTGTGGGAGCTTGCTGTGCGTAAATTGGCTGCCGCGTTTCCCACATTCCAACAGTGACTGCACTCCAAAAATACTTCATTGGCTGTGAAGTGATTCGGAACGGTCTGAGGTCATGAAAGGGGCTGTAGAAATGTAGGTTTGTTCGTTACCGGTATCCGTTACTCGGTACCTAAGGGCTCTGAGAGAGAAGATTAGCTTCTCAGGCCTTCGAAACGAAGCTGGTTCAGGCTTTAAAATACAGACCACACTTCTTCCTGCAGCTCGGCAAAACCACAGATACCACGCACCCCGATTTTAACCCAAGACGCCCGGCAGGAATGGGACTGGTTCGGGCCGGAGAGCGTTTATGCTCCTCGCCCAGTGTCACGCTCCATTGAAGTCAGTAGATTTGGCGTGAACCCGGCCGGATTCAGGTTTGAGTCGGGGCTGACTGGAGGATCATCCCCCTGCCCGTGAGATGGCGGTCTGTGAATGGCCCACCGAGCTGTTATTGAGGAGGGGTTAAGCCAGGCTGAGAACGCGTCCCCACTGTGGGACATCCCCTCCTCAATAACAGCTCGTGTGGATTTGAGCTGTCAAACCTTTCAAAAATAAGTGGCATTAAACTCTACATTAAAAATTTTAATCTCACTTTATCTTGGTTTTAATTGGATATTTAATTGATACAGTTACTGCATCAATCTCTTTCAAGTTTGTTGTATCACTGATGCCATTATTATCACACTGAATTATGTAGAAGAATATCAATTAAACTGCAAAGAATACTTCTGTAATAGTCAAACTCAGTTTGACAGTAATTACAATTAATCGACTTTCTATCCAATTAACCATCAGACAGGTTTCACAATAAATAGACTGCACATTCACAAGCCCTTCACGTGCAATGCCTCACTCTGTGACGCTTCAGTTTAACTTGACCTTATTTTCTTCTGACTGCCTTTCATTTTTGCTCTCGTCCCTGTTCTTAAGGATGGCGCTCTGCCCCATCCGTGCTCTCTGCCTCACCCGTACCTAACCTGGCTTCCTTCTGTCTTATCAACACCCCCCGAGCCACCCAACCTCAAGGGGCAAGAGCTGGTGCACCCTGAGTGTATGGCACCATGACCCTGTTCTTCCTGTTCCCGCATGAGTGGCTGGATCGCTGTGAAGCAGTGCCACAAGGGCAGAGGGCAGAGCGTTTAATTGTCGTGTAAACTGAAATAATGCTCTTTTAATTAGAAAACACGGCAGCAGCATTAGGTGGGGTTTAAAAACAAAGTTGTTCAAAACGTTGCAGCTCCCTTTATGTTTGAATCCTGGCATTACTCTGACCAATGTCTGTGATTGAAGTGTTGTTGACGCTAATCGGCAAATAGCGTGTTCATTAATGTGGAAGTTGGCTGCGATGTGCTGACAGCCCCGAGCGTGGTTCGAATAGACTGTTGGTGGTCCTCTTCTTAACAGCACAAGAGCGGCCGGAATCTCCAGCGGGCGTCCGATCTCCTGCCTGAATTGCAACAGCTGGAGAAATGCAGAAACGGGCCTGTCCTCCGGGGTTTCCGACTGGGAGATCGGGAGAACCCCAACAGAAAGTCCCGGTATTTGTGATTGTGCAAAGCAGCGCTCCCTCTCACAGGCAAATCACGATTGGACCTGGGCCGCTAGCTGACTGTCGAGAAATGCAATGCTGCATGCAGCTTTAAGGAGCTAACTCCTTGGGCTGGATTTACGGTTGTCTAATGCCTCAGTTAGCGGCCAGAGGGGGGTTAATGGGAGCGTAAGAGGGTCCTGCCGGGAGCTCAGCATTTAGCGCCCTGACCGGAAATTCATTAGCGGCTCACGGCTAGCGCCCGGCTGCTGACGATCGCTCTGATCCTGACGGATTCCTGGTGAAATGCCCACGCTTGTGCCCCGGTCGATAAATTCGGTGTGTGCGCCTAATTGAGCACCCACCAACAACACCGTCTGGGACAACAGTGGGTCCAGGCTTGCAGAGTCAGTAACTGGGCGCTGCTTAAAGGGATAAGGAAACGCTTCGATCGGGAGGTCACACTCAGTGCAAGGTTTACACACAGCACGGTGTGTGAGTCTCAGTCACACTCAGTGCAAGGTTTACACACAGCACGGTGCGTGAGTCTCAGTCACACTCAGTGCAAGGTTTACACACAGCACGGTGTGTGAGTCTCAGTCACACTCAGTGCAAGGTTTACACACAGCACGGTGCGTGAGTCTCAGTCACACTCAGTGCAAGGTTTACACACAGCACGGTGTGTGAGTCTCAGTCACACTCAGTGCAAGGTTTACACACAGCACGGTGTGTGAGTCTCAGTCACACTCAGTGCAAGGTTTACACACAGCACGGTGTGTGAGTCTCAGTCACACTCAACACAAGGTTTACACAGCACGGTGTGTGAGTCTCAGTCACACTCAGTACAAGGTTTACACAGCACGGTGCGTGAGTCTCAGTCACACTCAGTGCAAGGTTTACACAGCACGGTGTGTGAGTCTCCCAGTTTGCAGCGGCAGACAGACATTAGAGTTCAGCTTGCGAATAAGTGATTTTTAAAACTTTACTGGGTGTGTTATTGTGCTGTGCCTTTAAGACGCGGTTTTTCCCGGGATCTGACTTGGAGTTCCGTGCAGGTGCAATGACTCGGTTAAATTTAGCGCTGGCATTTTCGTTATCGCCACCCCTCCCCCAGCTCTGGGGTACAACGGCTGATATATCCCCCCCCCCCCAGCTCTGGGGTACAACGGCTGATATATCCCCCCCCCCCCACCAGCTCTGGGGTACAACGGCTGATATATCCCGCCCCCCCCAGCTCTGGGGTACAACGGCTGATATATCCCCCCACCCCGCCAGCTCTGGGGTACAACGGCTGATATATCCCCCCCCCCCCACCAGCTCTGGGGTACAACGGCTGATATATTCCCCCCCCCTCCCAGCTCTGGGGTACAATGGCTGATATATCCCGCCCCCCCCCAGCTCTGGGGTACAACGGCTGATATATCCCGCCCCCCCCCCCAGCTCTGGGGTACAACGGCTGATATATTCCCCCCCCCTCCCAGCTCTGGGGTACAACGGTTGATATATCCCCTACCCCAGCTCTGGGGTACAACGGCTGATATATTCACCCCCCCTCCCAGCTCTGGGGTACAACGGTTGATATATCCCCTACCCCAGCTCTGGGGTACAACGGTTGATATATTCCCCCCCCTTCCAGCTCTGGGGTACAACGGCTGATATATCCCCCCCCCTCTCCCTCTCAGCTCTGGGGTACAACGGCTGATATATCCCTCCCCCACCCCAGCTCTGGGGTACAACGGCTGATATATCCCTCCCCCACCCCAGCTCTGGGGTACAATGGCTGATATATCCCCCCCCCCCCCAGCTCTTCGACCCATTCTGACCAACTTCTGGGCGGAAGGAGCAAACTTTTTCGAAGCGCTAAGATTAGCGCTCGGCCTGGGTTACTGCCCCAACTGAGGTGCGAGCATATTTCTCGCCCTTTCTGTATTGAATCTGGCATTCCAGTAATGTTCGAGTTAAAAAAACTCAACTCCGGCAACCGAGGCAACATCCCCATTGTGGCACAATTTGGTCACTCGGGGCAAGGGGCTGAGTTCCCTCTCCCCAGCCTGGGGGCTGTGGCCCATGGAGCTCAGTGGCTCAGGCTGGGGATTGAAGGGAGGGTTGGGATGTTCACTACTGCCCGGGTGGGGTATTCAACCACTGGGACTTCGGGGGAGTCTGTCCAGGATCTGGGTTGTCATGGTGATGAACCTTGCAAGATATTGCGGTGTTTGAACATGGAGGGTGGTGGGGCACTCAAATGTCGTTTTTTTAACTCTCTGCTCTTGGTATGAGAGGTAAGTATCGACAAAGGCTGAAAACGGTTTATAAATAATTGTTTTTATTGACAGTAAGACACCCAGTTTTACAGAAAGAGACGCTTGCAATCTCAGCTGGGAATACAACTCTGAATGATCAATACATCTGCTTCGTGAGACGGAGAGCTTCATTGTTCAGTGACATCTGCTTTGAACTGTTTGAGTCCTGTCCCCTCAGAATGAGTAAATGAGCTGTGTTTCTACCCCTCCTCGCTGCATCACCTGCTAGCTGCTGTTTATTGCCCTCGTAGCTTACTGCCAGCTGCCTTTGTTGTGGATTCCCGCAACGGCTGCATTTTCGGCTTTGATGTTTTGGGGCGGGAACAGTTTGCACCTCAGTCAGTAGCATTGGGCTGGGCCCTGAGACAGGGGGCGCAGGGCTAAGGGAGGCGTTGTACACCACCCTGGGGCGTTAGCATGGGGGGAAGGTCCCGAGCTACAGAGCCAGGCCGGGAGCGTGCCCAGAGATGCCTCGGGGGGGGGGGGGACCTGAAAAAATCATTCCCAATACATAGCCCATGCCATCACAACACAAATTGTGCTGGGGCACACTGCGGGAGGTGCTGGGGCACACTGCGGGAGGTGCTGGGGGCACACTGCGGGAGGTGCTGGGGCACACTGCGGGAGGTGCTGGGGCACACTGCGGGAGGTGCTGGGGCACACTGCGGGAGGTGCTGGGGGCACACTGCGGGAGGTGCTGGGGCACACTGCGGGAGGTGCTGGGGCACACTGCGGGAGGTGCTGGGGGCACACTGCGGGAGGTGCTGGGGCACACTGGCACACTGCGGGAGGTGCTGGGGGCACACTGCGGGAGGTGCTGGGGGCACACTGCGGGAGGTGCTGGGGCACACTGGCACACTGCGGGACGTGTTGGGGGCACACTGTGGGACATGCTGGGGGCACACTGCGGGAGGTGCTGGGGGCACACTGCGGGACGTGCTGGGGGCACACTGTGGGACGTGCTGGGGCACACTGCGGGACGTGTTGGGGGCACACTGCGGGAGGTGCTGGGGCACACTGCGGGAGGTGCTGGGGCACACTGCGGGAGGTGCTGGGGCACACTGCGGGAGGTGCTGGGGGCACACTGCGGGACGTGCTGGGGGCACACTGCGGGAGGTGCTGGGGCACACTGGGACACTGCGGGACGTGTTGGGGGCACACTGCGGGAGGTGCTGGGGCACACTGGGACACTGCGGGACGTGTTGGGGGCACACTGCGGGAGGTGCTGGGGGCACACTGCGGGAGGTGCTGGGGGCACACTGCGGGAGGTGCTGGGGGCACACTGCGGGACGTGCTGGGGGCACACTGCGGGAGGTGCTGGGGGCACACTGCAGGAGGTGCTGGGGCACACTGGGACACTGCGGGACGTGTTGGGGGCACACTGTGGGACGTGCTGGGGGCACACTGCGGGAGGTGCTGGGGGCACACTGCGGGAGGTGCTGGGGGCACACTGTGGGACGTGCTGGGGGCACACTGCGGGAGGTGCTGGGGCACACTGCGGGAGGTGCTGGGGGCACACTGCGGGAGGTGCTGGGGGCACACTGCGGGGCGGACAGGTTGAGCGGGACTCAAAAACCGCGCCGGTGTCACAACCAGGGGCATTGCACACCGGCGCAGCTGTTCCGGGCCGTGCTGCTCCACATCCCCCCCGGCCCCAGAAACCCCCCCTCGGGGCGCTGGAGGCTGACCGCCCGCCCAGAACACCTCACCCCTGCCATTGCCGCCGCTCTAGGATGAAAAACGGAGTCTAAAGGAGCGGAAAATCCACCCCAAGTATCTTTTCCATTGTCCTTCATTGTACAGCATACTTTCTTCAACGGTGTGAAACAGTAATCATAGAATCATAAAATCATAGAGCACAGAAGGAGGCTATTCGGCCTTGTGTGTCTGTGCCGGCTCTGACAGAGCTACCCAATTAGTCCCACTCCCCCGCTCTTTCTCCACAGCTCCGAAAACATCTCCTTTTCACATATTTATCCAACTGCCTTTTGAAATATATAGAGTCT
Source organism: Pristiophorus japonicus (assembly GCF_044704955.1). Classification (NCBI taxonomy): domain Eukaryota; kingdom Metazoa; phylum Chordata; class Chondrichthyes; family Pristiophoridae; genus Pristiophorus; species Pristiophorus japonicus. The sequence continues at coordinate 86,734,460 of NC_091989.1, read as the reverse complement.
GCCTCCTGCCTCCTGTCAGGCAGTGTACTCCAGATCCGAACAGCTCGCTGCGTGAAACCATTCTCCTCATCGCCCCCTCCCCGCACCCGGCTTTGTTTGGCAATTACCTTAAATTTGTGTTGTCTGGTCACTGACTCCCCTGCCAGTAAAGTTTCTCTTTATTTACTTCATAATATTGAACATCTCTATTACATCTCCCCTTAACCTTCCCTGCTCTAAGGAGAACACCCCTCCCCCCCAGCTTCTCCAGTCTCTCCACGTCACTGACGCCCCTCACCCCCGGGACCACTCCAGTAATTGTCCCCTGTCCCCTGCACCCTGTCCCAGGCCTTCACATCCTGCCGAAAGTGCAGTGCCCAGAACTGGAACAGTGCTTCAGGTGGGGCCACACCCCTGTTTTATAACAGTTTAGCATAACTTCCGGGCTTTTATACTCAATACCTTAGTTTATAAAACCAAGCTTTATTAATCGACTTCTCAATTATTCGAGGACTTGTGTACGTACACCCCCATATCTCGCTGTCCCTGCTGTAAATTGCATCTTCTAGGGCGGTGGTGGTGGGGGGCGGTGCAAGGGCCAGGGGTGGGGGGAGGGGCGGGGGGGATGGTAGGGAGGAGTGGGGGTAGGGTGGGTGTGGGTCCAGGGTGGGGGGAGGGGCATGGGGGAGTGAGTGGGGAAGGGGCAGGGCGGCTGGGAGTCTGGGGGAGGGAGTGCATGGCCAGCTCTGTCACACTGCTCCCTCTCACTCCTGTGGTTTGTCTCTGGTTGCAGACGGTGTGGTTGGACCTGCAGCAGAAGGTGATGGACAACGAGAACCTGACCTGCTCGGTGAGTATACGTCCCCTTCCTCTCATTCCCCGTCCTTCCTTCGGCAGCTGGGACCCTCCTGTGTGGGGGAGGGCTGGGGGTGTGGGGGGGGTGATGAGAGGGCTGTGTGTGAGGTGAGGGGGAGGGGAGGGCTGGGTTTGGGGAGGGGAGTGCTGGGTGTGGGAGGAGGATGGGGGTGAGGGGGGAGGGCTGTGTTTGGGGGGAGAGGAGGGGAGTGGGAGGGTTGGGTGTGAGGAGAGGGGAGGGCTGGGTGTGAGGAGAGGGGGAGGGGAGGGCAGGGTGTGAGGGGAGGGCTGGGTGTGAGGGAAGGGGGAGGGGAGAGCTGGGTGTGAGGGGAGGGGAGGGCTGGGTGTGAGGGGAGGAGGAGGGGAGGGCTGGGTGTGAGGGGAGGGGAGGGCTGGGTGTGAGGGGAGGGGAGGGCTGGGTGTGAGGGGAGGGGAGGGCTGGGTGTGAGGGGAGGGGAGGTCTGGGTGTGAGGGGATGGGAGGGCTGGGTGTGAGGGGAGGGGAGGGCAGGGTGTGAGGGGAGGGGGAGGGCTGGATGTGAGGGGAGGGGGAGGGCTGGGTGTGAGGGGAGGGGGAGGGGAGGGCTGGGTGTGAGGGGAGGGGAGGGCTGGGTGTGAGGGGTGGGGGAGGGCTGGGTGTGAGGGGAGGGGGAGGGGAGGGCTGGGTGTGAGGGGTGGGGGAGGGCTGGGTGTGAGGGTAGGGGGAGGAGAGGGCTGGGTGTGAGGGGAGGGGAGGGGAGGGCTGGGTGTGAGGGAAGGGGGAGGGGAGGGCTGGGTGTGAGGGGTGGGGGAGGGCTGGGTGTGAGGGGTGGGGGAGGGCTGGGTGTGAGGGGAGGAGAGGGCTGGGTGTGAGGGGTGGGGGAGGGCTGGGTGTGTAGGGAGGGGAGGGCTGGGTGTGAGGGGAGGGGAGGGCTGGGTGTGAGGGGAGGGGAGGGCTGGGTGTGAGGGGAGGGGAGGGCTGGGTGTGAGGGGAGGGGAGGGCTGGGTGTGAGGGGAGGGGAGGGCTGGGTGTGAGGGGTGGGGGAGGGCTGGGTGTGATGGGAGGGGAGGGCTGGGTGTGATAGGAGGGGAGGGCTGGGTGTGAGGGAGGGGAGGGCTGGGTGTGAGGGAAGGGGGAGGGGAGGGCTGGGTGTGAGGGGTGGGGGAGGGCTGGGTGTGAGGGGAGGGGAGGGCTGGGTGTGAGGGAAGGGGGAGGGGAGGGCTGGGTGTGAGGGGAGGGGGCGTGTGCTGGGTTTGGGAGGCGAGGGATATTTCATTCTATAAACATTGCTGAGGAGGTAACAGCTCGGGGTTGGTTATGTGGCCACTCTAAGCCTATGTGTGCTCAGTATGTTCAGTTTGCATGGATTAACAACAGATCACCGGTCTGTGCCGGCCAATCGAATCCAAGTGGGAATCTGTTGCATTGCGGTTTCAGACATACCCTGAACAGACAGGGGGCGGGGCCGTGGGCAATGCATTGGATAATGAGAGCAGTGTTTTGGACAGTACATTGTGCAGTGGGTGCTGCATTGGATCGGGTATTGCTCAGTGCATTGGTGCTGCATGAGGGATTTTGCGGGTGGTGCATTGGTTAGTTAGTCGTGCAATACATGCCTAACCCCATGCTGTACCTGCCCTGGGAGTGTTTGATGGGACAGTGTAGAGGGAGCTTTACTCTATATCTAACCCCGTGCTGTACCTGCCCTGGGAGTGTTTGATGGGACAGTGTAGAGGGAGCTTTACTCTGTATCTAACCCGTGCTGTCCTTGCCCTGGGAGTGTTTGATGGGACAGTGTAGAGGGAGCTTTATTCTGTATCTAACCCCGTGCTGTACCTAGGATTACACATCGGATATACGGCACAGAAACAGGCCATTCAGCCTAATCAGTCCATGCTGTGTTTATGCTCCACTCGAGCCTCCTCCTGTCTTTCCTCATCTAACTCTATCAGCATAACCCTCTGTTCCCTTCTCCTTCCATGCTTGTCTGGCCTCCCCTTAAATTGCATCCGTATTATTCGCTTCAACCACTCCCTGTGTCAGCGAGTCCCACATTCTCACCACTCTCTGGGTAAAGAAGTTTCTTCTGAATTCCTTATTGGATTTCTTGGTGACTACCTTATACTTATGGCCTCTAGTTATGCTCTTCCCCACGTGGAAACATTCTCTCTGTATCCACTCTATCAAAATCTTTCATAATTTTAAAGACCTCTATTAGGTCACCTCAGCCTTTTTTCAAGCTAAGAGAGACCCAGCCTGTTCATCCTTTCCTGATATGTTTACCCTCACATTTCTGGTTTCATCCTTGTAAGTCTTCTCTGCACCCTCCCCAGTGCCTCTATATACTTTCTATAAAGTGGTGACCAGAACTGTCTGCAGTACTCCAAGTGTGGTCTAACCAAGGTTCGATACAGGTTTAGCATAACTTCCCTACTTTTCAGTTCTATCCCTCTAGAAATAAACCCTAGTGCTGGGTTTGTTTTTTATGATCTTGCGAACCTGTGTCAAAACGTTTAGTGATGTGTGTATTTGTATCCGAGATCCCTTTGTTCCTCTACCCCACCCAGACTCGCACCCTCCAAGTAATAAGTGACCTCCCTATTCTTCCGACCAAAATGTAATGCCTCACATTTATCTGTGTTTCATTTGCCAATTATATGCCCATTCTGCAAGTTAATGTCCTCCTGTCATTTGTTACAGTCCTCCTCAGTATTAACTATCTCTCCCCAATTTAGTATCATCCGCAAATTTAGAAATTGTGTTTTTCATTGCAAAATATAAATCATTAATATAAATTGCGAACAACAGTGGTCCCAGCACTGATCCCTGTGGAACACCACTACCCACTTTCTGCCACTGTGAATAGCTACCCTTTACCCCTACTCTCTGCTATCTGTTTTGAAGCCAGCTAGCGATCCATTCTGTTACTTGTCCCCTGACTCCACATTCTCTGACCTTGTTCATCAGTCTATTATGTGGTACCTTATCGAAAGCCTTTTGAAAATCTAAATAAATTACATCGACTGCATTACCATTGTCTACTCCCTCTGTTACCTCTTCAAATAATTCAATGAAGTTGGCCAAAAAAGACTTTCCATTTTGAAGTCTATGTTGCTTGGGAGTGTTTAACATTGACATTGGATGCCTGAATAGTGAAGTGCTCCATTCCCCAGGAGTAACAGTTAATGGCTCGAAAATCCAGAAAAATGGAAAAGTAAATTTCTGAAAGGAGTGGAGGTGGAATCATTTCCTCAGTGAATTGTTGCTGTCACCTTGGGCCAGCATTAGAGTGTTTATTGAATGAGATCACCAGCGAGGCAGGAATGGGGGGCAAGGAATTGGTTTGGACCTGGGATTGTATCAAGAACTCCTGTGAAGAGAGATTGAATATAAATGATTTAACCTACCCCCCCCCCCCCGCCCTGTCCCCCCTCACCCCTCACCTTCCCGCCCCCCACCCCCATCCCACCATCCCCCTGGCTACCCTGCCCCCATCACTAAAGCCACGGACTCATGCTGAGCTACACCTCCACAGTCACTGGCAGCCCACCCAGCTGCAAGCCTAATGGTGGGCCTCAGCAGGCTATTCAACCACGAGTGCCTTCAGCGCCACTGCCGATCCTGAGCTCCCTTTGACATTGGCACCCACGGACTCCTTCCCCCCCACCCTGGGGATCACTGGAGCGAGTGCGAGCACAAATCCACACAGGGCTCCCGTTCCCCATCACAGTCCCTGAGTCCCAGCTAAGGGTCGGGTCGGGTCGGCTGGGCCGGGACCCCTGGGCTGAGGCGCTGGAGGGCTGCCATTCTCCACAGATCCCCCCCTCCCAAACCCCAACACCGACAAGCCCTTCCAGGGAATTGGGAAGATGAGCAGGGGGAGCTGTTAAAACGGGCCAGCTCCACGACCCAATGCATTCCCGACAAGTCCCCTGTGTTCACGGCACTGGGTCAGGCAGTGGCTGGGACTCCCGCAGGACTCCCGCAAGCTGCTGGTCGGGTTCCCCGTGATCACCCACCTGCTGGGAGTTTCAATCGGCCCAGGCATTCTGCATTCCACCTCCCTCTCACCAGGGAATGGTAGAAAGGACTCCCATGTATCTATATGCGCCTCTCAGACCTCAGGACGGCCCAAAGCACTTCACAGACAACAAAATACTTTTGGAGTGTAGTCACTGTTGTAACGTGGGTAACGCGGCAGCCGACGTGTGCACAGCAAGCTCCACACACAGCAATGTGACAATGACCAGATAATCAGTTTTAGTGACAGACTGTTCGCAAGCTTGGTGTCATATTTGATGCTGAAATAAGCTTTCAACCACATATCCGCAGCATAACTAAGACTGCCTATTTCCACCTCCGTAACATCGCCTGTCTCCGCCCTTGCCTCAGCTCATCTGCTGCTGAAGCCCTCATCCATGCCTTTGTTACCTCTAGACTTGGTTATTGCAACGCACTCCTGGCCGGCTTCCCACATTCTACCCTACGTAAACTCGGCTCCCATGTCCTAACTCGCACCAAGTCCCGCTCACCCACCCCCCCTATACTCGCCCACCTACATTGGCTCCCGCTTAAGCAACGCCTCGATTTCATAATTTTCATCCTTGTTTACAAATCCCTCCATAGCCTCTCCCCTCCCGATCTCTGGAACCTCCTCCGGCCCCACAACCCCCTGAGATGTCTGCGCTCCTCTATTTCTGCCCTCCTGAGCATCCCTGATAATCGCTCCACCATTGGCGGCCATGCCTTCTGTTGCTTAGGCCTCAAGCTCTGGAACTCCCTCCCTAAACCTCTCCGCCTCTCTACCTCTCTTTCCTCCTATAAGGCGCTCCTTAAAACCTAACTCTTTGACCAAGCTTTTGGTCACCTGCCTTAATTTCTTCTTATGCAGCTCGGTGTCAAATATTTTTATCTCCTAAAACCCCTGTGAAGTGCCTTGGGACGTTTCACTATGTTAAAGGCGCTATATAAATACACGTTGTCGATGTTGATTGACTGATTAGTATTGGCCGGGCCAGTGGGAGTCACTCCCCTGCTCTTCTTCAAAATAGTGCCATGGGATCTTTTACATCCACCTGAGAGGGCAGACAGGGATTTGGTTTACCGTCTCCTCCGAAATATGGCCCCTCCGACAGTGCGGGGCTCCCTCAGTACTGTCCCTCCGACAGTGCGGTGCTCCCTCAGTACTGTCCCTCCAACAGTGCACCGTTCCCTCAGCACTGCCCCTCCGACAGTACAGCACTCCCTCAGCACTGCCCCTCCGACAGTGCGGCGCTCCCTCAGTACTGCCCCTCCGACAGTGCGGTGCTCCCTCAGTACTGCCCCTCCAACAGTGCGCCGTTCCCTCAGTACTGCCCCTCCGATAGTGCGGCGCTCCCTCAGTACTGCCCCTCCGACAGTGCGGTGCTCCCTCAGTACTGCCCCTCCAACAGTGCGCCGTTCCCTCAGTACTGCCCCTCCGATAGTGCGGCGCTCCCTCAGTACTGCCCCTCCGACAGTGCGGCGCTCCCTCAGTACTGTCCCTCCAACAGTGCACCGTTCCCTCAGCACTGCCCCTCCGACAGTACAGCACTCCCTCAGCACTGCCCCTCCGACAGTGCGGCGCTCCCTCAGTACTGCCCCTCCGACAGTGCGGTGCTCCCTCAGTACTGCCCCTCCAACAGTGCGCCGTTCCCTCAGTACTGCCCCTCCGATAGTGCGGCGCTCCCTCAGCACTGCCCCTCCGACAGTGCGGCGCTCCCTCAGTACTGCCCCTCCAACAGTGCGGCGCTCCCTCAGTACTGCCCCTCCGACAGTGCGGCGCTCCCTCAGCACTGCCCCTCTGACAGTGCGGCGCTCCCTCAGTACTGCCCCTCCGACAGTGCGGCGCTCGCTCAGTATTGCACTGGAGTGTCAGCCTGGATTCTGTGCTGCAGTCTCCGGAGTGGGGTCTGAGCCCCATGACTTTCTCGCACCACCAACTGAGCAATGCCTGACACTCGGTTTATCAAAGGGTTGAAGCTCTTGCGTTTACAGCCCCGTGCTGCTGGCTGAGGGAGGCTGTGAGCTGCGTGTCATTATACACAGGACGCAGCCTCTCTGGGACATCGGTCTCACTGCAGCCCGCCTGTGCTCAGTGCTTGACACAGGTGTGCTGCAGAAACAGCAGCATCTGGCTCGGGGCTTGGAGATCAGGGGACATCCGGTGCCTCGCAGGGAACCAGCTGCTTCCCGCAGGGAACAAAAAAAGCTTGGCTCCATCTGTCGGCCCAGAGAGAGAGTTAAAAAGCAGAGAGGTAATGTTAAACTTGTATAAAACATTGGTTCGACCACACTCTGAGTACTCTGCACAATTCTGGGCTCCATATTATAGAGAGAATATAGAGGCACTGGAGAATGGGCAGAAATGATTTACAGAAATGATGCCAGAACTGAGAGATTATACCTATCGGGAAAGATTGAACAGGCAGGGGCTCTTTTCGCCAAAACAGAGAAGACCGAGGGGTGACCTGACAGAGGTCTTTAATATTAAGAACATAAGAACATAAGAAATAGGAGCAGGAGTAGGCCATTTGGTCCCTTGGAGCCTGCTCCACCATTCAATAAGATCATGGCTGATCTGATCATGGGCTCAGCTGAAGGGGAGGATGAAAACCCCCTCATTTTACCCAGAAGGAAAAGGTCTGTGGGATCGGTCTGTGCTGTGAATTGAAACCGAGACGGTTTGACCTTGGCAGAGCAGTGATTGGACGGGGGAGGACACCGGAGGGCCAATGGTGGGACAGAGTCAGCCCGAAGCATGGGGCTTTCAAGCCAATGGGAGAGCACTTGCTCAAAAACTGTGGGACTGACTCATCGCCATTATCGGGCTATTGTCTTCCCCATGTTTACACTATGGAGGGAAATTATGCAGACCTTCAGAAAACTAGGGAACCCAAAACAAACCAAGGGCCTACACAATGGCTAAAGGAGGCCAATCAACCCTTACTCAAACCTTGAGTAGGTTAGAAAAAACTGAATTGGAGGAAAATTATGCAGACCTTCAGAAACCAGGGAACCCAAAGGCCTACACAATGGCTACAGGAGGCCAACGCAATCAACACCTACTCAAACCTTCAGTAGGTTAACATCAGTGGAAAAACTCCGCAATAATCTAATACTGCTGCACTTTTCAAAATCACAAAGCCCACCCCAATGGGAAGGATCGATTTCAGCAGGAGACGCGGACTGGATAATCTGGCTATAAAAAGGGGTTTCTGACGTAGTGTGGGTGGTTCTCTGCCCTCATGATCCAACAACCAGCAAGCCTCTCGACACTGAAGGAAAACCAGTGTCCGAAGACACCGAAAATAGAAGAAACAAACCACCAGAAGGCACAGTAGTGAGTATAACCTCTGGTCCCCGGAACTTCCAACTCAGTTAGGCCAGGAAAGGTGGGAGGTTGGGCATTGTACTGCTAAACCTGTGTAAAGATTTTCATTGTGTCCGTTTAGTGGGATTTAGGGGGCTTGTTTTGTTGGTGTATTGCTGTTTGTTGAGATACACCTTGTCAAATAAATTGGAAGCCTAAGTTCCTCTTGGAATCACCTTGTCTCAGTTCTATTGTATTACATCTCCTGATTGTGAGTCTTATGTCAGAACAGTGTAAGGGAAGCTAGGAGCGCCTCGAAAATGCTCAACTGTGTGTCACAGGCTAGGGAAGAAGGGGTTAGGAGTGTTTGACACTCATAGGTGCCTCACAGGCTAGGCATAAGCTGTGGGGACGCACGAGTCTCAGAACCCCCTTCATAAGCTGTGGACACAGTCTCTCCAGGTGTGCTCTTGCAGCATTCAGGGTACCTCACAGGCCAGGCATAAGCTGTGAGGGCAGAAGCCCAGAGAAAGACACCCAAGGCACAACACTCCCTGAGAACCCCTTACAGAACATGGTGACCACGGCAGGACATAAGCAAACAGGAGATGTTAATATAACAGATGAGGTGATAAGAGAGGAAACTAAAATGGAGGAGAGAATTTCCTCATACATTTTTGGCAAGGTGAATCTCACCAAACATTGGGTGCAAGCCCTCACACGGGCAAAGCGCCCAGTGGATGCTGCTGCCCAGTGGACAGCAGGAAAGGACCACAACCGCAGGGTGGAAAAAGCCATCTGGCTTATCTGCTTCACCCGCCAAGTCCGAAAGCTTGACCAGCGTGTGAAGGACTTGGAACAGAGTCTTCAGAAATCAGAGGAGCTCTCTGCTATCCGGGCTGCGGTTGGGGACAACCCGCAGGACGAATTAGCTGAGGAGCAGCAAAGGAACCGGCAGTTGGAGGAGACCTTCCGAAATAGCCGGGACTATCTTCAGTGTCAGGTCACTGAGGCCAAGGGTAGTGAGGGGTCCCTCCGGGAACAGAACTCTCGGTACACCCAGAAAATATGGGAACTAGAGAATAAATTAAAAGATGTATAGGCAGCCGATAAAGTGGCCAGTAGCAGTGAGTTTGCAGATCACGGTCCCTGCCAGGAGAGGATTAAAACGCTCACCTACGCTCTATCCCAGGCAAAGGGGATGGTCGCCCTGATAGGACCTGGAGGGTCCACAGGGGACAAAGGAGAGTATTGGGGGGTAGAGGAGAATCCAAAGGCAAGACACGCCCGACCACCTCCTGAGGCACCGGTGGTTTGTCCGGTGGGGTACCAGGAGGAGCGGGGCGCAGGTAGTAGTATACCCAGGGCTGGGGGCAGGACCAATGTGTCCCGCTCGGCAGCAGGGATGTGAGGCTCCCGCCGAGGGTCAGTTAAGGGCGGGATCAGGTGTCCAGGCACTGTCTGCTGCAGCGGGTATGGTGGGACAGCCGGAGGTAGAGGGACCAGCGCGGAAAGATCCTGAACAAGGGCGGATGTGCCCGGTCAGGCAGCGCAAGTACGGTCCTCCACAGGCAGGTGGCCAAGGTCAGAGAGCACTGGAGAGCGACTTTATTATTCCCCATGGAGTTCAATCACTCAGGGCCATGGTGGCCCATTTGGCCAAACTCACTCGCAGCGGGGACCCGTCTATCCACTTCATGGGGGTGATGCAGGCAGGGGAAATTAATGGGTGCGACAAGGAAGAGACAGCCAAGCTGCTGCTCTTCTCTCTGGACAGCAAATTGTACCAGGCCCTACCGGCAGAATGCCGGAGGGGACAGCGTACATTTACTGAGGTCCAGAGGGCCGTCCTTGAGGCTATGGGCTTCGATGACGGCAGTCCTTTCGAACGGGTCGAAAGGACAAGGCAGCTTGCAGGGGAAACCCCGCAGGCGTTTGCGGACAGGCTGTGGGCGGTATACCACGCAACCTGTGGGGAGCTCCTCGACCGGGCGAATCTTTCCGCGGTACAGACTGGCCGCTGGCTGAGGTTGCTGGTGGAAAACTGCTTGCCCCGGCTCAAGGCCAGGGCAGAACTGTGGTTCGATTCCCGGGACCCCAACCTCACTGAGGAAGCAGTGGTCAGGCAACTGGCACTGGTCCAACGGAATGGAGGAGGGGAGGAGGAGAAAACCTCCAAAGGTCGGGTAAATGAAGTAAAACCCAACTCGATTCCCAAAAGGGAATGGCACCAGGAGAGTAGCTGCTCGTCTGATAAGGAGGGAGTGTGCTACGGGTGCGGGAAAGCTGGGCATTTTAAAAGGAATTGCAGGAGCCCAGTAAAGAGATATGGGGAGAGAAGTCTTTCAGGAGCCGCCCAGAGTGGGGGAAGTGGAGCGAGCTCCTCACCATCCCTTGACCAGATAGTAGCTGCAGTGAGGACAGCGCTGGAGGGGACTGGGAAGGTAGCCACGGCAACAGGCAGGGAAGCACCAGCAACCCTGCCAGTACAGAGGCCATGACTAGCCCAGACACAGCCTGCATACCTGTTCCCACTAGAATATGACCCCTGGGGACGACCCTGGGTTAAGATGGAAGTTGAGGGTGTATTGGGTACTTACCTTTTGGACACTGGTGCTTCCAGCACGATAGTCCATTCGGAGGGCCCCGCAACCTCACCTCTATTAAACGGGTGCTGTATCAACTAGTTGGGTTCACAGGAAATGAAAAGGCTAGGTTTTTCTCAGTCCCGCTCGCAGTTCGTTTAGGAGCACTCCAAACACAATGGAAGTGCGTCCTGATGAACTGGGAGCAGGTGGGAAAAGGGATCTTGGGAGCTGATTTCATCATCGCTCGCCAGATCCTAGTAGACTTGAGGAATCACTGTCTATGGGGCACAGTGGGCACGGGAGCAGAGGGAGAAGTCATGGTTATTGATAAGAAACAGGGAAAAGGAACTCTGTGTGCAATGAAGCTAAAAGGGGGTTACGACCTGGAGGTTCTGGTCGGTAACACCCCGGCCGAGTACCGGGCCTATGTGCAAGCAAATCTTGCAGCATTTGCCACCCATAAACACGATTGTGGGAGAGTCACAGGAGTGGAGGTTAGAAAAGATGGGGATCCCATGTCCCGCCCGCAAAAGCAGTATGGCTTTCCCCGAGAGACAGAAGCAGATTTGGAGACAGCTTTAAGCTCGCTTGTCGAGCAGGGTGTTTTGAGACCCATAGCCACCCATGTCAACTCCCCACTTTGGCCGGTTAGGAAACAGGACAATTCTTGGAGGGCTACGGTGGATTATAGGGTGCTCAATAAAAACATCCCAGCTTGTGCCCCACAGTAGCGGCGGTTGCGGATCTGATAGGGGAAATCCCTGCATCCGCAACCACGTTCACAGTGTTGGACATATCCAACGGGTTCTGGTCTATCACTGTACGGAGGGAAGACCAGTCCAAGTTTGCCTTCACCTTCCGGGAACAACAGTATACATGAAGCTGCCTCCCACAGGGCTTTCATAATAGTCCCAGCATCTTTCACCAATGCATGGCGAACTGCTTAAAAGGCTTCAGCCAACCACACCAGCTGGTCCAGTATGTGGACGACCTGTTGTTGTTCACAAACAGCAGTGAGGAACACGGTCCACTGCTGGCTGAACTGCTGGTCTTACTGAAGGAAGGGGGTTTTAAAGTTAACCCCAAGAAAGCCCAGATAGGTCTAGGAGAGGTAAAATTCCTGAGCCTGACGATAAGGGCAGGAGAAAGGGCCACTGATGAGGCTAGAAGAAAAGCAATGCAGGAACTCCCTGTCCCTAGGGATGTGTCGGAGGTAAGGTCTTTCCTGGGAATCACTGGCTACTGTAGGGACTTCATCGAGGACTGTGCAGCCACTGCCACCCCTCTGCTCAGACTCCTACATAAGGGGGTTGAGTGGGAATGGGACGAGGGCTGTGAGGCAGCATTTGAGAGACCTGCAGGTAGCACCAGCCCTAGGGGAAATTGATGGGGGGGAGGAATTCTTCCTGGAGTTGGCAGCCAGTGGCGACAGCTTAAGTGCAGTGTTGCTCCAGGAGCGAAACGGTCAGCTGAGACCAGTGGTGTACTCCTCCAGGGTCATCACGGAGGTAGAAAAGGGATACTCCAATTGTGAGAGGCACTTGCTTGCCACTCACTGGGCATTAAAGAGAGCTCAGATCTTTACCGGAGTATCCCCCATTACACTCCTCACCCATCATACCCTGACACAGATGCTGTTGGACGGGAGGATTAAGGACGGGACAGTGAGCAGTGCTAGGATCACTCGCTGGACCCTCCTCCTCTCCCAAATGACTTTAAAGGTCAAGGGCCTCTGCGAGCCCAGGCTCGCAGCAAATTTAATCTATCCAGGGCAGCCGCATAGATGCTCTGTGGAGGGGGTATGGGACATAAACTTTGGATTTCGGGCAGGGATACACCCCACAGGCCGCGAGATCTACGTTGATGGCTCCAGTTCAGTGTCCACGGGTACAAGACTCACGGGCTGCGGAGTTTGGGATCCCAAGGCAGGAATTGCCTTGGCTCTTAAACTCCCATGCACCCTGAGCGCCCAGCAGACGGAACTCTCGGCGGTGATGTATGTGGTCACACACCCCGAGGAATTCCCTACCCCATACACGATTTGCTCGGACAGCCTGTTCACTTGCAATTCGTGTACAGAGTATCTGCCGATTTGGTCACGCCGGGGGTACACCTCTTACACAGCTCCACTTCCCTGTCCACTCCCCATAACCCTTCACTCCCTTATCGTTCAAAAATCTGTCTATCTCCACCTTAAATATATTCAATGACCCAGCCTCCACAGCTCTCTGGGGCAGAGAGTTCCACAGATTTACAACCCTCTGAGAGAAGAAATTCCTCCTCATCTCAGTTTTAAATGGGCGGCCCCTTATTCTGAGACTATGTCCCCAAGTTTTATTTTCCCCTAAGCATAGAGAGAGAGAAGTCGAGAGAGAGAGAGAGACAGAGAGAGAAGTCGAGAGAGAGAGAGAGGTCGAGAGAAGATGGGACCTGAGCACAATAATCTCGGCCGACACTCCCAGTGCAGTGCTGAGGGAGCAAGGCGTTGTCAGAGGTCCCATCTTTTGGGTGAGATGTTAAAGTCTGCCCTCTCAAGGGGACATAAAAGATCCCACGGCACCATTTTGAAGAACAGCAGGGGCGTTCTCCCTGATGTCCCAGCCAATATTTATCCCTCAACCAACATCACTAAAACAAGTGTTGTTTGTGGGAGCTTGCTGTGCATAAATGGTTGCCACGTGTCCTACATCATCATCATCATAGGCACTCCCTCCTATCGAGGATGACTTGCTTCCACGCCGAAAAAAGGATGAGTTCACAGGTGTTTCAATGAAGGACCTAATATTCCAGATCTCGAACTACACCCTGAAGGGTGGAAGATGCCTGTGCGTGGATTTTTTTAACGTGTGGTGGCCGTTGCACACCAGCCACCACACGGGCTCGACAGAGCTAGGTCTTAGTCCAGTGGCAAGGGTTAACCAGGACGACTGGAGACCTGCTCTGCTGCACGGACCTAGTGCGCACACATATCGCAGTGTGGGCTGGCCCGTGCTGCCCCTGGGCTCTCGACTCTCCTGGGCCCCGAACTCACGCCTCTCCTGGGCCCCGATCACGTCCCTCTGCAATCTCTCGCCGCTCCTTCGCCCCGACCTCTCTGCTCCTGCTGTACCTGCCCACACTACAGTCAGCCGTCGCCCTCCTGCAGCAGCACGCACTGCTCCCTGCAGTGGCATGCCTCCGCACGCTGCTCCCTCTAATGGCCCTACACAAGCATGTGTCCTACATTACAACAGGGACTACACTTCAAAACTACTCCATTAGCTGGAAAATGAATTGGGACGTCCTGAGGTCATGAAAGGGGCAACTATAAATGCAAGTTCTTTTCTTCCTCATTTATCCGGTATTCTCTCCATCCTTGTTCCCCACCTCAGCTTTGCTGGGCCTTCATACAAACACTTTCTCCAGAACAAACCCGAGACTAAGTCACCTTACTGTGACTCGGCCTGGCCTCAGCCATGGGATTGTCATTGCACAGCCTCCTCTCTGAGGACCAAGATTGGCCAATAATGGAGGGGCCATTAGCCACAGTGCACCACAGGAAAGGCCATGGGTGCAATATGTGGCAGGGTGCACTGTGGGAGGACAGGCCCTGTGTGACGGTGCGAGATACAATGCACATTATACACTGTAGCTCAACACACCTCACCACTCAGCAAGCCCAGTCCCAGGGGTCCAGTGTATCTCCCGCACTCTCCGCCCCACCATTGGTGGCCGTGCCTTCAGCGCTGTGGAACTCCCTCCCTGAACCTCTCCACTCCTCTCACCTTCTTTCAGGCCCTCTTTGAAACCTACCTCTTTGCCCAAGCTTTTGGCAATCTGTCCTAATGTCTCCCTGCGTGGCTCGGTGTTAAATTACGCTCCTGTGAAGCGCCATGGGACGCTTTACTGTGTTACAGGCGCTATATAAATGCAAGTGGTTTCTGTTGTTGGATGAGCCCATGCTCACCAACAGGGGGCACCTGTGTGGGGCTTTTAACTGTAGCTTTCACTGCCTCAATGCTCAGTATGGGAGGAGAGATGGACAGGATGATCCCTGACCATCGTGGGCCGTCCCAGCATTCTCTCCCCCAGCGGCCCAGTAATCGGCAGGCCCCTGCAACGCGCCCGGTTTTAGAGCCCTCGGCCAATTCCGGGGGATAAAGGGTGAGGATTCTGCTCAGGCTCTCCTCTGGTGATGCAACAGGTCCAGGAGATCAGAGTGAGTGTGATGTACAGACTCAATGTCCCACCTACTGTCTGATTTACTAAGTGTATAGAATTGTGGGCTTTCTTATCGAGTGAACAGGGAGAACCTTTCCACTGGCAGGGGCGTCAGTAACCCGGGGACACAGACTGAATCATTGACAAAACGGTCAGGGGGGAGAATTTATTTTACGCCGCGAGTTTTGTGATCAGGAACGAGCTGCCTGAAAGGGAGCTGGAAGCAGATTCACTAATAACTTTCAAAAGTACTTGGATAAATACTTGAAGGGGATCAATTTGCAGGTCCATGGGCAACGTTTTGGTTTATAACGCTGCTGTGAAGCGCCTTGGAACGTTTCACTATTTTAAAGGCGCTATATAAATGCAGGCTGTTGTAACAGCAGGGGAGTGGGACAAATTGGATCGCTCTTCCAAAGAGCCGGCAAAAAGAAAGGCCGAATGGCCTCCTTGTGCGCTGTGTGATTGTATGTACGCAGTGATATCAGTCTGAATGGGGAGTTTGTCCTGCTCCTGTGTGAACTGTCGCAGCAAATCCGCACTCACCACTCGAGCCGAAAGCGGGTACCAATAGCACTGTGTGTGGGAAAAACTCCCACATTGAAGCACAGTCCATGCTAGATGGTCATCACCATCATAGGTCCTCCCTCGAACCAGGATGACTTGCTTCCACATGGGTTCACAGATGTTTCAATGACGGACCCGATGTTCCAGTCCTGAACTCCAATTGAGGGGGTGGAAGATGCCTGTGCGTGGATTTTTTTAACCTGTGGTGACCGTTGCACATCAGCCACCACACGGGCTCGACAGAGCTCGGCCTCTATCCAGTGGCAAGGGTTAACCAGAACGCCTGGAGACCTGCTCTGCTGCATGGACCTAGTTAGATATCTGACAGGCATGGCCCCTCGCTCCCTCAGCCCTATCGTGTTCAGGTAGACGGTCCTCACCCACACTGTCAGGGCCCCTTCATTGCTTTAAATACTTCAGTGAGCGCACCCCACAGTCTGGGCCTGCGGGGACATGCTCTGCTTGTATTGCAGTATTACTGATGGTGCTGGCTCACACTGAGTCTCCGCAACAGCTTGTTAATTTAATGGGCAGCTTTGTGCTTGACAGATTGTTGGTGTTCCGTTGATCTAATTAGCAATTAGTAAGTGGAGGAGCGGTGCGATTTCACCTGGAATTGCTGGGCTGTTAGCGTTAGGCTCCCACTCTCAGTCACTCTCCTGTTCTCTGCTTCATCAAACCATAAACACCAGATAGTGATATGTGAGGATCAACTGACTGCTCACAGCACTGCCCACACACCTCTGCCTCCCAGTTGAATGTGGCTTCCACACAAAAAAACAATCGCTTTTGTTTTCAATTATACATAAGAACATAAGAAATAGGAACAGGGGTAGGCCATACGGCCCCTCGAGCCTGCTCCGCCATTTAATATGATCATGGACTCAGCTCCACTTCCCTGCCCGTTCCCCATAACCCTTTATTCCCTTATCGGTTAAGAAACTGTCTCTCTTCCTCTGTTTTGTTTTGCTTTTTTCTTGCTTGCTTCCTGCCTCCCATTCTCTCTCCCTCTCTGTCACTCTTGCTCTCACACTCTCTCTCTCTCTCTCTCTCTATCACTCGCTCTGTCGCTCGCCCTCTCTTGCTGTCTCTCACTTATTTAATCTCGTTCTCTCTTATTCTCTCTCTCTCTTGCTCACTTTTGGTACGCTCATAATAAAGGATGAAGCTGAGTGCTGTGTAATGAGCAAGTGTGACCTTAGCTCCTTTAATGAGACTCCAGAGTGCAGGTACCTCGTGGGTGGCCTGCTTATATACTGTGCTCCCAAGGGATGCTGGGATCCCTTGAGATTCCAGCAGGTGGACCCTCTGGTGGTGGTGTAATACAAGTTACAAGGGGTTAAATACATAACATCACTCCCCCGTGAAGTTAACAGTACACTTATTTACAAGGTGAGACGATCTGGGGCTTTTCGCTTCCTTGTCGATCGTCTCGGTACAAATGCGGGTGTGGGTGGGTTGGTCAGTTCTTCACTGGGCTGCTGGGCAGCCGGCCTTGCCGGGCTGCTGGGGATGGTGAGTTCGGCTTTGTGGTCAACCATGATGTCGGTTGTCACATGTATGTGTGTTGGAGGGTCAAAGTTGGTGGTGTCTTCTTCAGTTTGTTCGTAGCTGTTGGTGAACCGCAATTTGATTTGGTTCAAATGTTTTCTGTACGTTTGTCCATTGGCCAATTTGACCTGAAACACCCTACTCCCCTCTGGCTGTGACTGTGCCAACGAGCCATTTGGGACCATGTCCATAATTGAGCACAAACACAGGATCATTGATCTCAATATCGCGTGACAAATTTGCGCAGTCATGGTACACATTTTGTTGATGCCGCTTGCCCTCCACGTGATCATGGAGATCAGGGTGGACAAGAGAGATTCTTGTTTTTAGCACCCCTTTCATGAGCAGCTCGGCTGGGGGAACCCCGGTGAGCGAGTGGGGTCTGGTGCGGTAGCTGAGCAGGACTCGGGACAGGCGGGTCTGCAGGAAGCCTTCCGACACTCGTTTCAAGCTTTGCTTGATGGTCTGGATTGCCCGTTCTGCCTGGCCGTTGGATGCGGGCTTGAACGGGACAGATGTGATGTGTTTCATCCCATTGCGCGTCAATGAATTCCTTGAAGTCAGCACTGGTGAAACACGGCCCATTGTCGCTGACTAGGACATCAGGCAGGCTGTGTGTGGCAAACATGGCTCGTAGGCTTTCAATAGTGGCCATCGACGTGCTTACAGACATTATCGCACATTCAATCCATTTTGAGTAAGCGTCCACGACAACTAAGAACATTTTGCCTAGGAATGGGCCCGCATAATCCACGTGGATCCTTGACCACGGTTTGGAGGGCCACAACCACAAACTTAGTGGTGCCTCCCTGGGTGCATTGCTCAGCTGAGAGCAAGTGTTGCACTGGCACACACATGACTTTAAATCTGAGTCGATGCTGGGCCACCACACATGGAATCTGGCTATGGCTTTCATCATTACAATGCCTGGGTGGGTGCTGTGCAGTTCACAAATGAACGTATCTCTGCCTTTCTTGGGCAAGGCCACGCGATTGCCCCACAACAGACAGTCCGCCTGCAGGGACATTTCGTCTTTGCACCTGTGGAGTGGCTTAATCAGCAACTGCATCTCTGCTTGGACACTGGACCAGCTCCCATGGAGGACACAGTTTTTTACCAAGGACAGTAAAGGATCCTGGCTGGTCCAGGTCCTGATCTGGTGGACCGTAACGGGGGACTTTTCATTCTCGAATGCCTCCATGACCATGAGCAAGTCTGCTGGCTGTGCCATTTCCACCCCGGTGGCGGGCAATGGTAGCCGACTGAGAGCATCAGCGCAGCTCTCTGTGCCCGGTCTGTGACGGGTTACATAGTTGTATGCAGACAGCGTGAGCGCCCATCTTTGGATGCGGGCAGAGGCATTGGTTTTAATCCCTTTGCTCTCAGAGAATAGCGATATGAGCGGCTTGTGGTCAGTTTCAAAGCTCAAACTTGAGGCCAAATAAGTACAGGTGCATTTTTTTTACCCCGTAGATGCACACCAGAGCCTCTTTTTCAACCATGCTGTAGGCCCTTTTGGCTTTGGACAAACTCCTGGACGCATACACGACCAGTTGCAAAATCCCCGATTCGTTAGCCTGTAGTAACAGACACCTGACCCCGTATGACCTCGCATCGCATGCTAACATTGATCGTTTACAAGGGTTATACAGGACAAGCAGTTTGTTTGAACACAACAGATTTCTGGCTTTCTGAAAGGCAGCCACTTGTGAATTCCCCCATACCCAGTCGTCTCCCTTGCGCAGTAGCGCATGTAGGGGTTCTAGCAGGGTGCTTAACCCAGGTAGTAAATTACCGAAATAGTTAAGGAGTCCCAGGAATGACCGTAGCTCCGTCACGTGCTGTGGTCTCAGTGCGTTCTCGATGGTCTCCGCCTTGGCATCGGTGGGTCTGATGCCGTCTGCTGCGATTCTTCTTCCCAAGAACTCAAACTCCTGCTCCAGGAAAACACACTTCGAGCATTTCAACCTGAGCCCACGCGATCCAACCGACTAAGAACCTTTTCCCGGTTCCTTAAATGCACAATGGTGTCCTGACCTGTAACCAGTATGTCGTCCTGGAAAACCACGGTGCGAGGAACCGACTTTAGCAGGGTCTCCATATTCCGTTGGAAGATTGCCGAGGCCGACCGAATCCCGAACGGGCACCTGTTATAGATGAACAGACCTTTGTGCATGTTGATGCAGGTGAGGCCTTTCAAAGACTCCTTCAGCTCCTGTGTCATGCAGGCCGAGGTCAGGCACAGCTTGGTGAATGTCTTCCCTCCAGCCAGGGTCGTAAATAGGTCATCTGCCCTGGGTAGCGGGTACTGGTCCTGTAGCGAAAAACGGTTAATCGTTACTTTAGAATCCCCACAAATTCTAACCGTGCCGTCCTCTTTAAGTACCGGGACAATCGGACGAGCACAGTCCTTGAATTCCACCGGCACGATGATGCCTTCTTGCTGCAGCTGTCCAGTTCAATTTCCACTTTTTCACGCATCATGTATGGTACCGCCCATGCCTTGTGGTGGATGGGTCGCTTACCAGGAACCAAATGGATCTGCACTTTCGCCCCCGAGAAGCTTCCAATGCCTGGCTCAAACAACGATGGGAACTTGCTCAGAACCTGGGTACATGTGGTGTCGTCGACGGACGAAAGTGCTCGGATATCGTCCTGGTTCCAGCGGATTTTTCCCAGCCAGCTTCTGCCAAACAGTGTGGGGCCATCCCCTAGCACAATCCACAGCGGGAGTTCGCGTGCTGCTCCGTCATAGGAGACTTTGACTTCTGCACTGCCAATTACAGGGATTAGTTCCTTGGTGTAAGTCCTTAATTTGGTGTGAATGGGACTGAGCTTGGGCCTGTGTGCCTTTTTGCCCCACAACCTGTCGAAGGCCTTTTTGCTCATTATGGACTGACTCTCACCCGTGTCCAGTTCCATCGATACTGGAATTCTGTTCGGTTCAACCTTCAACATTATTGGTGGACATTTCATAGTGAATGTGTCTACCCCGTACACTTCTGCTTCCTCGGTACGAGTCTCCAATTCAGCCTGATCCACAGTGAATCGATTTTCCTCTGCAATGTTGTGGTTTGCAGGGTTTGCAGCTTGCCTGCAAATTCGCTGGAGGTGTCCCATTGTTCTGCAGCCTTTGCACGCATAGTGCTTGAAGCGGCATTGATGGGGCCGATGATCACCTCCACAGCGCCAACAAGGTGTTAACTGCCTCGCATTAACAATTGATGACGGACTCTGGGTCATCTGAGTTCGTGCAGCAGCAGCCGGCGTGTACGTTCTGCCAAGTATATTTGTGCTCGAAACCGACGTTACTTTATGCACAGTACTGGCCGAAACTTCTTTGTTCTGCAAAATCTGCTTGGTGTTGTTGCTGTTGGACATAAATGCCTGGGTTATCGTTATGGCTTTACTTAGATTTGAAGTTTCTACAGTCAACAGTTTGCAAAGGATTGTCTCATGTCCAATGCCTAGTACAAAAAAGTCTCTGAGCATTTGTTCTAGGAATCCCTCAAATTCACAATGTCCTGCGAGGCGCCTTAGTTCGGCGACATAGCTCGCCACTTCCTGGCCCTCCAACCGTTGACACGAATAGAACCAATATCTCACCATCAAAATGCTTTCCTTAGGATTTAGGTGCTCTCAGGCTAGCGTACACAATTCTTCATAGGATTTCTCTGTTGGTTTTGCCGGGGCCAGGAGATTCTTCATGAGGCCATAAGTTGTTGCCCCACAGACGGTAAGGAGGATCGCCCTTCGTTTGGCAGCGTTCTCGTCCCCTTCCAGCTCATTGACCACAAAGTATTGCTCGAGTCACTCCACGAAGGCCCCCCAATCGTCCCCTTTTGAGAACTTCTCCAGGATACCGACTGTTCTTTGCATTTCTGCGCGGTTGTTCGTAACTTCGTTGCCAGTTGTTATGCTCATAATAAAGGGTGGCACTGAGTACTGTGTACAATGAGCAAGTGTGACCTTAGCTCCTTTAATAAGACTCCAGAGTGCAGGTACCTCGTGGGTGGCCTGCTTCTATATCGTGCTCCCAAGGGATGCTGGGTCCCTTGGGACTCCAACAGGTAGGCCCTCTGGTGGTGGTGGTGTAATACAGGTTACAAGGGGTTAAATACATATCAACTTTCACTCTCTCTCTCTCTCGCGCTCTTTCTCCGTCTCTCTCGCTCTCTCTTATTCTCTCTCTCTCTCTCTCTCCCGCTCGGTTATGTACACCCCAATCATCACGTTATCTTTTTTCTCTGTTTTGCGATCTGACTTATCTTCCAGATCGATGGCACCCTCACTTTTTCTAACCACTTCCAGATCTGTCATGAAAGGGTGGGTGGGGGGGCGGTGGGGGTGGGGGGGGGGGGGCAGTACCTGACAAGAGGGAACCGTTTACTCTATCAGCGAGCATGGGATCTCGGAACGGAAGCTGGGTGGTCAGAATAGGATCGAGAGAGCACGAGGTGGGTCTCGTGGATACAATGAGCTCGGAAAGGGCATGAGGGGAGAGAGGAGAGAAACAAACACAAGATGTGAGATCAGGGTTGGGGTAGGGATGAGCCTCAGATGAAGTTTGGCCCGGTAGGCTAGGGGAAGGAAGGGAACTGACAGAGACAACTGAACGGATGGTCTCAATCTAAGAGACACAGAAGTCCATGAGCTCCTCACACTTATTGTTGGAGATGAGGGTGGAGGAAGTGGGGAGAGGGGTTTAAGAAGATAGTTCGAGTGGAGAAGAGAAGCCGGGGGTTACCGCATTCAGGATGATCCTGGAACAGTGAGCAGTTTGGGCAGAGGAGAGCACGACCCAATAGTGCTTTATGTAGTCCAGCCAGAACTGCTGGTGAATGGCGAAACCAGTTGTCCGCCACAAACGTTGAAATCTGCATCCTTGGATTAAGGGAGTGGGGATGAGGGCCGTACCAGGGGGAATGGCCAGGGTGAGAGAGAGCAAGGGCTTTATCAGGGTGCGATTGAGCAGATCGGGAGCTGTAGAAATGCTGTGGTGGATGCGGGCCAAAGGCTGGGGAGCAGGGAAGGTGAAAGTTCTGTTCTAAGTGACCTGGAATAAAGCTCCTTCGACACCGGCCCATCAAACACAGAAACAAGGGAGGGTGAGAGGCAGGAGGTCCTCAACGGGGTCAGAACTGAATAAAACGGAGGCGACACAAGTTAGATCAGTAGTGACATTTCTTTGGTTACCGAGAATTCCTCACACTCAAAATGTGGAGACAACAGGGTGCCAGGAATGGGAGAAACACCCTTTCCTGTGCTGTAAGTCTGTCCGTGTATCGAACCCTTAATAGCGCATTGAGAGTCATTTTGCTCTTCTCCCCGCTGACCCCTAACCTCCCTCCTGTCATGTAAGTATGCTTGGGGTTACTAGCCACCAGGTGGCGCGACTATCGGAGGTCATTGGGCTGTACGCACGTGTGTGCGGCCCAGGTATAAAAGGCCAGACATCATGTAACATAACCACTTTGGGCCCGAATAAAGTAGAGCCAGGTTTGTACCTGTGTTAGTTTACAGTATTCAGTCTATCGAGTTATTACATACATAACATTTGGCGACGAGGTAACTTAAAAACCTTTGCATGCAAAAATGAGCACAATTGAAATTCTGGAGAGATTCGTGGAGGGAGAGGACTGGGCAGATTTTGTAGCTCGCCTGGACCAGTACTTCGTGGCCAACAAATTGGAAGAACCCACTGATGCAGTTAGGTGCAGGGCGGTTGTCCTCACGGTTTGCGGTCCGAAAATCTATGGACTCAAAGAATCTCCTCTCACCTGCAAATCCAACGGACAAGGACTATGAGGAATTGTGTGCTCGGTACGTGACCATCTCAAACCAGAAGAAGGCATGATATCGATTCTACACGCAGGTTCGTTCTAAGGGCCAGGATGTGTTGGAATTCATTGCCGACCTAAGGCGTCTAACTGGACCGTGTAAGTTAGAAAATGCGGAGGGAGACATGCTGCGGGACTTATTTGTAATCGGCATCACCTTGTGGTGATCCTGCGTAAGCTACTGGTGGCGGAGACGCTGGATTTGAGCAAGGCCATCATGATGACGATTGACAAAAACTTAAAGCGGGTATCACCGAAAAATCGGAACTTGGCAAGTACAGTAAGCAAGATTGTATCGTCATTTGGCAGAGCTGCATATGGCAGGGCCTACTCGACTATGTATGCAAAACCTGTAGCTGCCCAAAGACCGCCAGCGGGAATTTCACCGTGTTGGCGTTGTGAGGGCAATCATCGGCCTCATCAGTGTCAGCTTAAACAGTACATTTGTAAAGGCTGTTCGAGACTGGGGCATTTCCAGCGCATGTGTCTGCAACTGAGCAAGCATGCTGCGACACACCATGTGGAGGATGATGACCAGTATAGCACGGATCCGGATATGCAATCCGAGATACCAGAGGAGGAAGTATATGGACTGTATTCGTTCCTAACAAAGAGCCAACCGATAATGATTAATGTGAAACTTAATGGTATGCCGGTACCGATGGAATTAGACATGGGTGCGAGTCAATCAATAAGGAGCCAGAGGACATTCGACAAGCTGTGGGACACTAAGGCTGTGAGACCTAAGCTGAGTCCAGTCAATGCCAAGTTGCGTACGTAGACTAAGGAACTCACAACGGTGATTGTCAGTGCAGTAGTCAAGATGTCGTATGATGGTGCGGTTCATGATTTACCATTATGGATTGTTCCAGGCAATGGTCCAACGCTGTTCGACAAGAATTGGCTCGTGAAAATCAAATGGAATTGGAACAATATCAAAGCGTTGTCGTCGGAGGATGATACTCCTTGTGCTCAAGTGCTGAGCAAGTTCCCCTCGCTGTTTGAACCAGGCAATTTCACGGGAGCCAAGGTGGACTCGGATACAAGACCTGTCCATCATAAAGCTCAGGCGCTTCCGTACATGATGAGGGAGAAGGTCGAAATCGAACTGGACAGACTCCAGCGTGAAGGGATCATACCACCGGTCGAATTTAATGAATGGGCCAGCCCCATTGTTTCTGTGTTGAAGAATGATGGCACGTCAGGATTTGTGGAGACTACAAGGTTATGATCAACCGAGTTTCGAAACAGGATCAATACCCATTACTGAAAGCAGATGACCTGTTTGCAACGCTAGCCGGGGGAAAGTCATTCACAAAACTGGATCTGACATCGGCCCACATGACACAGGTGCTGGTCGAGACGTCGAAGAAACTTACATGTATCAACACTCATAAAGGACTGTTTATCTACAACAGGTGTCCTTTCGGAATTTGCTCGAGAGGAACATGGAGAGTCTATTGAAGTCTGTCCCTAGAATCGTCATGTTCAAAGATGACATCCAGGTCACAGGTTGTGACACCGCCGAACATGTGAACAACCTGGAAGAGGTTTTACATCGTCTGGACAAAGTGGGACTCAGACTGAAACGTTCAAAGTGCGTCTTCATGGCACCGGAAGTCGAATTCCTGGGGAGGAAAATTGCTGCTGATGGCATCAGGCCTACGGACTCGAAAACCAAGGCCATCAAAAATGCACCCAAGCCTCAGAATGTGACGGAGCTGCGTTCGTTCCTTGGTCTACTTAACTACTTCGTTAGTTTCCTACCTAGATCGAGCATTTCATTAGAGCCACTGCACATGCTGCTAAGAAAAGGTGACAACTGGGTTTGGGGTGCGTCTCAAGATAGAGAAAGCTACTAATCTGCTTTGCTCTAACAAGCTGCTGGTACATTATGATCCGTGTAAGTGTCTAGTATTGGCCTGTGATGCTTCATCATATAGAGTTGGTTGCGTATGCCAACAAGCTAATGAGTCGGGTAAACTACAACCTGTTGCGTATGCTTCTAAAAGTTTGTCAAAGGCGGAAAGAGCCTACAGCATGGTAGAAAAACAAGCATTAGCCTGTGTCTATGGGGTTAGAAAGATGCATCAGTACCTGTTTGGTCTTCAGTTTGAACTGGAAACAGATCACAAGCCACTCATTTCATTGTTTTCAGAAAACAAAGGTATCAATACCAATGCATCATCCTGCATCCAGAGGTGGGCGCTGACATTATCTGCCTATGATGATGTCATTCGCCATAGACCTGGCACTGAGAATTGTGCCAATGCACTGAGCCGTCTGCCGTTGGCCAGACTGGAGGTGGAGACGTCACAACCTGCAGACCTACTGTTAGTTATGGATGTTTTTGAGAGTGAAGGAACCCCTGTCACGGCTCAACAAGTTAAGACCTGGACCAGCCAGGACCCGATATTATCGGTTATGAAACGTTGTGTCCTTAGTGGTGATTGGTCTGCCATACCCAAGCAAATGGGTGATGAGACCAAGCCTTATAGCCGTTGCAAAGACGAACTATCCATTCAGTCAGATTGTTTACTGTGGGGTAATCGTGTTGTTATGCCTAATGAAGGCAGAGAAAAATTTGTACATGATCTACATAGCACGCATCCTGGTATTGTCATGATGAAAGCCATTGCCAGGTCTCATGTATGGTGGCCTGGAATTGACTCTGACCTGGAATCGTGTGTGCATCAGTGCAACACTTGCAAGCAGCTAAGTAAAGCACCAGCGGAATCGTCGCTGAGTCTGTGGTCGTGGCCATCTAAACCGTAGTCCAGGATCCACATCGACTTTGCAGGTCCCTCCTGGGAAAGATGTTTTTAGTTGTGGTGGATGCATATTCCAAGTGGATAGAGTGTATAATCATGTCATCCAGTACATCCACAGCTACCATTGAGAGCCTTCGTGTCATGTTTGCCACTCATGGTCTGCCCGACATCATTGTAAACAACAATGGACATTGCTTCACTAGTCTGGAGTTTCAAGAGTTCATGAAAGTCAATGGTATAAAACATGTGAGGTCAGCACTATTCAAACCCGCATCCAATGGTCAAGCAGAGCGTGCGGTCCAAACCATCAAGCAGAGTATGAAACGTGTAACTCAAGGTTCACTGCAGACTCGCGTATCATGCATATTGCTTAGTTACAGGACAAGACCCCACATGCTATCTGGGGTCCCCCCTGCTGAACTATTGATGGAGAGGTCTTAAGACCAAGCTCTCTCTTGTCCACCCTGACTTGAACTATCTTGTTGAATACAGACGTCAAAGTCAGCAGTGGTATCATGATCGCGCTGCTGTATCATGTGACATTTCTGTTAACGATCCTGTGTATGCACTAAATTATGCTCAAGGTCCCAAGTGGCTCTGTTACAGCCAAGGAGGGTAACAGAGTGTTTATCGTCAAGCTCAAGAATGGGCAAACATGCAGGAAACATGTTGATCAGATAAAGCTGCGACACACGAATAAACCGGAACAGTCTGAGGAAGACACAATCAGTGACCAACCAACCTATCCTCAGTCATCAGAGGACTCCTCTGTCATCAATAAATCTGGACTTTCAATCACTGACATGGTCAATGAAACTGGACTTTCAATCCCTGACATGGTCATTGCCACTCCCATCAGATCGGCTACCCAGCCCCCAGTCATAACAGACTCAGAACGCTCGCCCAAGGCTGGAGTTGAACTGAGACGATCAACTCGGGAGCGGAAAGCCCCGGACCATCTCAATTTGTAAAAAGTTGTTACTAATATCTTAAAGGGTGATATTGTCATGTATGTATGCTTAGGGTTACTAGCCACCAGAGGGCGCCACTGTCGGAGGTCATTAGGCTGTACGCACGTGTGCGTGGCCCAGGTATAAAAGGCAAGCCATTTTGTAATGTAATCACTTTGGGCCCTAATAAAGCAGAGGCAGGTTTGTACCTGGGTTAGTTTACAGTATTCAGTCTATCGAGTTATTACATACATAACACCTCCCCTCGCTCCTCCCCACTGACCCCTAACCTCCCTCCTCTTCCCTCACTCCTCCCCGCTGACCCCTAACCTCCCTCCCCTCCCCTTCCCTCGCTCCTTCTCTCTGCCCCCCTTGTGTCGACACCGAAGCCTGCGGCCTACCCTTGCTCTATTTTCTGCTCTCTCTCCCCAGCATCTCTTCCTCGTGCGCCAGCACATGGCGGTCGGCCAGAAGCAGCTGGGAGAATTCGGCTGCTCCCTGAAACAATACCTGAAGGATGTGGCAGTACAGCGAGACTGCTTCCAGTGAGTGCAACCAGCCAGAGATTGGCCTTGTTTGACGCGCTGCGCTTTCCCCCCAGTCCATGGCCCACCATTGCAGGCACGAAGGTCAGTCGCCAGGGGCCGGTCGGGTCAACCAGCATGTAACGACGAGACGACAGCCAGCTCAGGTTTTTAATTGTAGATTGCAAGGACAAGGGATGCTGAGGGAGGCGAGGAGTTTGAGGGGTTTGAGTTTGGGGGTCGGCGGGCGGGGGGGGCGGCGGGGAGGGGAAGGGTATCAAGGGCTCTGAAGCAGAGGCAGGTAAATGGAGCTGAGGTACGGATCAGCCTTGATTTAAGTGAATGGAGGAACATGCTCGACTGTTTCTATTAAAGAATGAGCCAGGGCCTAGTTTGGGGGCTGGGGCAGGAAGGCAAGTGGCCCAGGGGAGCCAGCCTGAGGCCTAGGCCATTGCAGCAACCAAGCCTCAGGTTAACCTTGCCAAGCGGACTCCCGCCAGCAGCTGTTGGCTGGGAGCTGGATGTCGGGCATCAGGAGGTTGTGGGAAGGGTCCCGGGCACCAGGGTAAGGTGTCGGGAGAGGGTGTGAAACCCAGGCTGGGGAGGCCCACAGTCTCCCTGTCAGGTCGGGAGAGGCTCGTGCTGTCCAGCTAGGCCCAAAGGGAGACCGGAAACACATGGACTGACTCGGGCCTCCTGTGACCCGCGATCCTGTCGGCCCACGGGAAGTTTGGGGCAGCCAACCCCGCTTGCAAAAGCGTCGGGGTCCAAATAAAGTCAGCGGGCCCCGACATTTTCAATCGCCCCCTCAACGCGACAAAAACCCTGGAGTTAAAATGGAATCAATAACGACCGTCCCCAATACCGACCGTTCCCAATACCGACTGTTCCCAATACCGACCGTTCCCCAATACCGACTGTTCCCAATATCGACCGTTCCCCAATACCGACTGTTCCCAATATTGACCGTTCCCATACCGACCGTTCCCCATACCGATCGTCCCCAATACCGACCGTTTCCCATACCGACCGTTCCCAATACCGACCGTCCCCATACCGACCGTCCCCATACCGACCGTTCCCAATACCGACTGTTCCCAATACCGACCGTTCCCATAACGACCGTTCCCCATACCGACCGTCCCCATACCGACCGTCCCCATACCGACTGTTCCCAATACCGACTGTTCCCAATACCGACTGTTCCCAATAACGACCGTCCCCAATACCGACCGTTCCCCAATACCGACCGTTCCCCAATACTGACCGTTCCCCAATACCGACCGTCCCCAATACCAACCGTTCCCCAATACCGACCGTCCCCAATACCGACCGTTCCCCAATACTGACCGTTCCCAAATAGCGACCGTCACCAATACCGACCGTTCCTCAATACCGGCCGTTCCCCAATACTGACTGCTCCCCAATACTGACTGTTCCCCAATACCGACCGTCCCCAATACCGACCGTTCCCCAATACTGACTGTTCCCCAATACCGACCGTCCCCAATACCGACCGTTCGCAATACCGACCATTCCCCATACCGACCGTTCCCCAATACTGACTGTTCCCCAATACCGACCGTCCCCAATACCGACCGTTCCCCAATACCGACCGTTCCCCAATACCGACCATTCCCCAATACCGACCGTCTCCCAATAACGACCGTTCCCCAATATCGACCGTCCCCCATACCGACTGTCCCCCATACCGACCGTCCCCATACCGACCGTCCCCCATACCGACCGTCCCCCATACCGACCATTCCCCATACCGACCATTCCCCATAACGACCGTTCCCCAATACCGACCGTCCCCCATACCGACCATTCCCCATAACGACCGTTCCCCAATACCGACCGTCCCCCATACCGACCATTCCCCATAATGACCGTTTCCCATACCGACCATCCCCAATACCGACCATCCCCAATACCGACCATTCCCCATACCGACCATCCCCAATACCGACCATCCCCAATACCGACCATTCCCCATACCGACCGTTCCCCCATACCGACCGTCCCCATACCGACCGTTCCCCAATACCGACCGTCCCCCATACCGACCGTCCCCATACCGACCGTTCCCCAATACCGACCGTCCCCCATACCGACCGTCCCCATACTGACCGTCCCCAATACCGACCGTCCCCCATACCGACCGTTCCCATACCGACCGTTCCGTAATACCGACCGTCCCCAATACCGACCGTTCCCCAATACCGACCGTCCCCCATACCGACCGTCCCCCAATACCGACCGTCCCCCATACCGACCGTTCCCATACCGACCGTTCCGTAATACCGACCATCCCCAATACCGACCGTCCCCCATACCGACCGTCCCCCATACCGACCATCCCCCATACCGACCATCCCCAATAACGACCGTTCCCCATACCGACCATTCCCCATAACGACCGTTTCCCATACCGACCATCCCCAATAACGACCGTTCTCCAATACCGACCTTCCCCAATACCAACCGTTCCCCAATACCGACCGTTCCTCATACTGACCGTTCCCCATACCAACTGTTCCCCAATACTGACTGTTCCCCAATACCGACCGTCCCCAATACCGACCGTCCCGCATACCGACCAGTCCCCATACCGACCGTCCCCAATACTGACCGTTCCACAATACCGACCATCCCCAATACCGACCGGTCCCTCATACCGACCGTCCCCAATACCGACCGTCCCAATACCGACCGTCCCCATAGCGACCGTTCCCCAATACCGACCGTTCCCCAATACCGACCGTTCCCCAATACCGACCGTCCGCAAAACCGACCGTCCCCAATACCGACCGTCCCCATACCGACCGTCCCCATAGCGACCGTTCCCCAATACCGACCGTTCCCCAATACCGACCGTTCCCCAATACCGACCGTTCCCAATACCGACCGTTCCCCAATACCCACCGTTCCCCATACCGACCGTCCCCCATACCGACCGTCCCCATACCGACCTTTCCCAATACCGACCGTCCCCATACCGATCGTTCCGCAATACCGACCGTCCCCAATACCGACCGTTCCCCATACCGACCATCCCCAATACCGACCGTCCCCATACCGATCGTTCCGCAAGACCGACCGTCCCCAATACCGACCGTTCCCCATACCGACCATCCCCAATACCGACCGTTCCCCAAACCGACAGACCCCATACCGACCGTTCCCCATACCGACCGTCCCCAATACCGACCGTTCCCCATACCGACAGACCCCATACCGACCGTTCCCAATACCGAACGTTCCCCATACCGACAGTTCCCAATACCGACCGTTCCCCATACCGACTGTTCCCAATACTGACCGTTCCCCTATACCGACCATTCCCCTATACCGACTGTCCCCAATACCAACTGTCCCCAATACTGACCTTCCCCAATACCGACCGTTCCCCAATACCGACCGTTCCCCAATACCGACCCCAATACCGACCGTCCCCCATACCGACCGTCCCCATACCGACCGTCCCCAATACCGACCGTCCCCAATACCGACCGTTCCCCAATACCGACCGTTCCCCTATACCGTCCGTCCCCAATGCCGACCTTCCCCAATACCGACCGTTCCCAATACCGACCGTTCCCAATACTGACCGCTCCCAATACTGACCGTTCCCAATACAGACCGTCCCCAATAGCGACCGTTCCCCAATACTGACCGTTCCACAATACCGACCGTTCCCAATACCGACCGTTCCCAATACCGACCGTTCCCCAATACCGACCGTTTCCAATACCGACCGTTCCCCAATACCGACCGTTCCCCAATACCGACCGTCCCCAATACCGACCGTTCCCCTATACCTACCGTCCCCAATACCGACCGTCCCCAAAACCGACCACCGTTCCCCAATATCGACCGTTCCCAATACCGACCGTTCCCAATACCGACCGTTCCCCAATACTGACCGTTCCCCAATACCGACTGTTCCCCAATACCGACCGTTTCCAATACCGACCATTCCCCAATACCGACCGTTCCCCAATACCGACCGTCCCCAATACCGACCGTCCCCAATACCGACCGTCCCCAATACCGACCATTTCCCAATACCGACCGTTCCCAATACCGAACGTTCCCCAATACCGACCGTTCCCCAATACCAACCGTTCCCAATAATGGCCATTCACCAATCCCGACCGTTCCCCAGTACCGACTGTTCCTAATACCGACCGTTCCCCATACCGACCTTTCCCAATACCGACCGTTCCCCAATACCGACCATTCCCAATACCGACCGTTCCCCAATACCGGCCGTTCCCAATACCGACCGTTCCCCATACCGACCTTTCCCAATACCGACCGTTACCCATACCGACCTTTCCCAATACCGACCGTTCCCAATACCGACCGTTCCCAATACCGACCGTTCCCCATACCGACCTTTCCCAATACCGACCGTTCCCCAATATCGACCGTTCCCAATACCGACCGTTCCCCTATACCGACCGTCCCCAATACCGACTGTTCCCAATACCGACCGTCCCCAATACCGACCGTTCCCAATACCGACCGTTCACAATACCGACCGTTCCCAATTCCGACCGTTCCCCAATACCGACCGTTGCCAATACCGACCGTTCCCAATACTGACCGCTCCCAATACTGACCGTTCCCAATACCGACCGTCCCCAATACCGACCGTCCCCAATACCGACTGTTCCCCAATACCGACCATTTCCAATACCGACCATTCCCCAATACCGACCATTCCCAATACCGACCATTCCCTAATACTGACCGTTCCCCAATACCGACTGTTCCAAATACCGACCGTTCCCCAATACCGACCATTCCCCAATACCGACCGTTCCCCAAGACCGACCGTTCCCCAATACAGACCGTTCCCAATACCGACCGTTACCAATACCGACCGGTCCCCAATACCGACCGTTCCCAGTACCGACCGTTCCCCAATACCGACCATTTGCAATACCAACCGTTCCCCAATACTGACCATTCACCAATACCGACCGTTCCCCAATACCGACCGTTCCCAATACCGACCGTTCCCCAGTACCGACCGTTCCCAATACCGACCGTTCCCCATACCGACCTTTCCCAATACCGACCGTTCCCCAATACCGACGTTCCCAATACCGACCGTTCCCCAATACCGGCCGTTCCCAATACCGACCGTTCCCCATATCGACCTTTCCCAATACCGACCGTTACCCATACCGACCGTTCCCAATACCGACCGTTCCCCATACCGACCTTTCCCAATACCGACCGTTCCCCAATACCGACCGTTCCCAATACCGACCGTTCCCCTATACCGACCGTACCCAATACCGACCGTTCCCCAATACCGACCGTCCCCAATACCGACCGTCCCCAATACCAACCGTCCCTAATACCGACCGTCCCAATATCGACCGTTCCCAATACCGACCGTTCCCCATACCGACTGTTCCCAATACCGACCGTTCCCCATACCGACTGTTCCCAATACCGACCGTTCCCCATACCGACTGTTCCCAATACTGACCGTTCCCCTATACCGACCATTCCCCTATACCGACTGTCCCCAATACCGACTGTCCCCAATACCGACCTTCCCCTACACCGACCGTTCCCCAATACCGACCGTTCCCCAATACCGACCGTCCCCAATACCAACCTTCCCCAATACCGACCGTTCCCCAATACCGACCGTTCCGCTATACCGTCCGTCCCCAATGCCGACCTTCCCCAATACCGACCGTTCCCAATACCGACCGTTCCCAATACTGACCGCTCCCAATACTGACCGTTCCCAATACAGACCGTCCCCAATAGCGACCGTTCCCCAATACCGACCGTTCCCAATACCGACCGTTCCACAATACTGACCGTTCCCAATACCGACCATTCCCCAATACCGACCGTTTCCAATACCGACCGTTCCCCAATACCGACCGTTCCCCAATACCGACCGTTCCCCAATACCGACCGTCCCCAATACCGACCGTTCCCCTATACCTACCGTCCCCAATACCGACCGTCCCCAATACCGACCGTCCCCAAAACTGACCGTCCCCAATACCGACCGTTCCCCAATACCGACCGTTCCCCATGCTGACCGTTCCCAATACCGACCGTTCCCCAATACTAACCATCCCCCATACCGAACGTCCCCAATACCGACCGTTCCCAATACCGACCGTCCCCAATACCGACCGTTCCCCAATACCGACCATCCCCAAAAACGATCGTTCCCAATACCGACCGTTCTCCATACCGACTGTTCCCAATACCGACCGTTCCCCATACCGACTGTTCGCAATACCGACCGTTCCCAATACCGACCGTTCCCCAATACCGACCATCCCCAAAAACGATCGTTCCCAATACCGACCGTTCTCCATACCGACTGTTCCCAATACCGACCGTTCCCCATACCGACTGTTCGCAATACCGACCGTTCCCCTATACCGACCGTCCCCAATACCGACCGTCCCCAATAACGACCGTCCACAATACCAACCGTCACCAATACCGACCGTTCCCCAATACCGACCGTTCCCAATACCGACCTTTCCCAATACTGACCGTTCCCCAATACCGACCGTTCCCAATACCGACCATTCCCGTATACCGACCGTACCCAATACCGACCGTTCCCCAATACCGACCGTCCCCAATACCGACCGTCCCCAATACCGACCGTTCCCAATACCGACCATCCCAATATCGACCGTTCCCAATACCGACCGTTCCCCATACCGACTGTTCCCAATACCGACCGTTCCCCATACCGACTGTTCCCAATACCGACCGTTCCCCATACCGACTGTTCCCAATACTGACCTTTCCCCGATACCGACCATTCCCCTATACCGACTGTCCCCAATACCGACTGTCCCCAATACTGACCTTCCCCAATACCGACCGTTCCCCAATACCGACCGTTCCCCAATACCGACCGCCCCCAATACCGACCTTCCCCAATACCGACCGTTCCCCAATACCGACCGTTCCCCTATACCGTCCGTCCCCAATGCCGACCTTCCCCAAAACCGACCGTTCCCAATATCGACCGTTCCCAATACTGACCGCTCCCAATACTGACCGTTCCCAATACAGACCGTCCCCAATAGCGACCGTTCCCCAATACCGACCGTTCCACAATACCGACCGTTCCCAATACCGACCGTTCCCCAATACCGACCGTTTCCAATACCGACCGTTCCCCAATACCGACCGTTCCCCAATACCGACCGTCCCCAATACCGACCGTTCCCCATAACCGACCGTTCCCAATACCGACCTTCCCCAATACCGACCGTCCCCAAAACCGACCGTTCCCAATACCGACCGTCCCCAATACCGACCGTCCCCAAAAACGAACGTTCCCAATACCGACCGTTCTCCATACCGACCGTTCCCCATACCGACTGTTCGCAATACCGACCGTTCCCCTATACCGACCGTCCCCAATACCGACCGTCCCCAATAACGACCGTCCACAATACCAACCGTCCCCAATACCGACCGTTCCCCAATACCAATCGTTCCCAATACCGACCGTTCCCAATACCGACCGTCCCCAATACCGACCGTCCCCAATACCGACTGTTCCCCAATACAGACTGTTCCCCAATACCGACCATTTCCAATACCGACCATTCCCCAATACCGACCATTCCCAATACCGACCATTCCCTAATACTGACCGTTCCCCAATACCGACTGTTCCAAATACCGACCGTTCCCCAATACCGACCGTCCCCAATACCGACCGTTCCCCAATACCGACCGTTCCCCTATACCGTCCGTCCCCAATGCCGACCTTCCCCAATACCGACCGTTCCCAATACCGACCGTTCCCAATACTGACCGCTCCCAATACTGACCGTTCCCAATACCGACCGTTCCCCAATACCGACCGTTCCCCAATACCGACCGTCCCCAATACCGAACGTTCCCCTATACCTACCGTCCCCAATACCGACCGTCCCCAAAACCGACCACCGTTCCCCAATATCGACCGTTCCCAATACCGACCGTTCCCAATACCGACCGTTCCCCAATACCGACCGTTCCCCAATACCGACTGTTCCCCAATACCGACCGTTTCCAATACCGACCATTCCCCAATACCGTCCGTTCCCCAATACCGACCGTCCCCAATACCGACCGTCCCCAATACCGACTGTTCCCCAATACAGACTGTTCCCCAATACCGACCATTTCCAATACCGACCATTCCCCAATACCGACCATTCCCAATACCGACCATTCCCTAATACTGACCGTTCCCCAATACCGACCGTCCCCAATACCGACCGTCCCCAATACCGACCATTTCCCAATACCGACCGTTCCCAATACCGAACGTTCCCCAATACCGACCGTTCCCCATACCAACCTTTCCCAATACCGACCGTTCCCCAGTACCGACCATTCCCAATACCGACCATTCCCCAATACCGGCCGTTCCCAATACCGACCGTTCCCCATACCGACCTTTCCCAATACCGACCGTTACCCATACCGACCTTTCCCAATACCGACCATTCCCAATACCGACCGTTCCCAATACCGACCGTTCCCCATACCGACCTTTCCCAATACCGACCGTTCCCCAATATCGACCGTTCCCAATACCGACCGTTCCCCTATACCGACCGTCCCCAATACCGACTGTTCCCAATACCGACCGTCCCCAATACCAACCGTTCCCAATACCGACCGTTCACAATACCGACCGTTCCCAATACCGACCGTTCCCCAATACCGACCGTTGCCAATACCGACCGTTCCCAATACTGACCGCTCCCAATACTGACCGTTCCCAATACCGACCGTCCCCAATACCGACCGTCCCCAATACCGACTGTTCCCCAATACCGACCATTTCCAATACCGACCATTCCCTAATACTGACCGTTCCCCAATACCGACTGTTCTAAATACCGACCGTTCCCCAATACCGACCATTCCCCAATACCGACCGTCCCCAATACCGACCGTTCCCCAATACCGACCGTTCCCCAATACCGTCCGTCCCCAATGCCGACCTTCCCCAATACCGACCGTTCCCAATACCGACCGTTCCCAATACTGACCGCTCCCAATACTGACCGTTCCCAATACAGACCGTCCCCAATAGCGACCGTTCCCCAATACTGACCGTTCCACAATACCGACCGTTCCCAATACCGACCGTTCCCAATACCGACCGTTCCCCAATACCGACCGTCCCCAATACCGACCGTTCCCCTATACCTACCGTCCCCAATACCGACCGTCCCCAAAACCGACCACCGTTCCCCAATATCGACCGTTCCCAATACCGACCGTTCCCAATACCGACCGTTCCCCAATACCGACCGTTCCCCAATACTGACTGTTCCCGAATACCGACCGTTTCCAATACCGACCATTCCCCAATACCGTCCGTTCCCCAATACCGACCGTCCCCAATACCGACCGTCCCCAATACCGACTGTTCCCCAATACAGACTGTTCCCCAATACCGACCATTTCCAATACCGACCATTCCCCAATACCGACCATTTCCAATACCGACCATTCCCTAATACTGACCGTTCCCCAATACCGACTGTTCTAAATACCGACCGTCCCCAATACCGACCATTTCCCAATACCGACCGTTCCCAATACCGAACGTTCCCCAATACCGACCGTTCCCCAATACCAACCGTTCCCAATAATGGCCATTCACCAATCCCGACCGTTCCCCAGTACCGACTGTTCCTAATACCGACCGTTCCCCATACCGACTGTTCCCAATACCGACCGTCCCCAATACCAACCGTTCCCAATACCGACCGTTCACAATACCGACCGTTCCCAATACCGACCGTTCCCCAATACCGACCGTTGCCAATACCGACCGTTCCCAATACTGACCGCTCCCAATACTGACCGTTCCCAATACCGACTGTTCCCCAATACCGACCATTTCCAATACCGACCATTCCCTAATACTGACCGTTCCCCAATACCGACTGTTCCAAATACCGACCGTTCCCCAATACCGACCATTCCCCAATACCGACCGTCCCCAATACCGACCGTTCCCCAATACCGACCGTTCCCCTATACCGTCCGTCCCCAATGCCGACCTTCCCCAATACCGACCGTTCCCAATACCGACCGTTCCCAATACTGACCGCTCCCAATACTGACCGTTCCCAATACAGACCGTCCCCAATAGCGACCGTTCCCCAATACTGACCGTTCCACAATACCGACCGTTCCCAATACCGACCGTTCCCAATACCGACCGTTCCCCAATACCGACCGTTTCCAATACCGACCGTTCCCCAATACCGACCGTTCCCCAATACCGACCGTCCCCAATACCGACCGTTCCCCTATACCTACCGTCCCCAATACCGACCGTCCCCAGAACCGACCACCGTTCCCCAATATCGACCGTTCCCAATACCGACCGTTCCCAATACCGACCGTTCCCCAATACCGACCGTTCCCCAATACCGACTGTTCCCCAATACCGACCGTTTCCAATACCGACCATTCCCCAATACCGTCCGTTCCCCAATACCGACCGTTCCCCAATACCGACCGTCCCCAATACCGACCGTCCCCAATACCGACCGTCCCCAATACCGACCATTTCCCAATACCGACCGTTCCCAATACCGAACGTTCCCCAATACCGACCGTTCCCCAATACCAACCGTTCCCAATAATGGCCATTCACCAATCCCGACCGTTCCCCAGTACCGACTGTTCCTAATACCGACCGTTCCCCATACCGACCTTTCCCAATACCGACCGTTCCCCAATACCGACCATTCCCAATACCGACCGTTCCCCAATACCGACCGTTCCCAATACCGACCGTTCCCCATACCGACCTTTCCCAATACCGACCGTTACCCAATATCGACCGTTCCCAATACCGACCGTTCCCCTATACCGACCGTCCCCAATACCGACTGTTCCCAATACCGACCGTCCCCAATACCGACCGTCCCCAATACCGACCGTCCCCAATACCGACTGTTCCCCAATACCGACCATTTCCAATACCGACCATTCCCCAATACCGACCATTCCCAATACCGACCATTCCCTAATACTGACCGTTCCCCAATACCGACTGTTCCAAATACCGACCGTTCCCCAATACCGACCATTCCCCAATACCGACCGTCCCCAATACCGACCGTTCCCAATACTGACCGTTCCCCAATACCGACCGTTACCAATACCGACCATTCCCCAATACCGCCCATTCCCCAATACCGACCATTCCCAATACCGACCATTCCCTAATACTGACCGTTCCCCAATACCGACTGTTCCAAATACCGACCGTTCCCCAATACCGACCATACCCAATACCGACCGTCCCCAATACCGACCGTTCCCCAATACCGACCATTCCCCAATACCGACCGTTCCCCAAGACCGACCGTTCCCCAATACAGACCGTTCCCAATACCGACCGTTACCAATACCGACCGGTCCCCAATACCGACCGTTCCCAGTACCAACCGTTCCCCAATACCGACCATTTGCAATACCAACCGTTCCCCAATACTGACCATTCACCAATACCGACCGTTCCCCAATACCGACCGTTCCCAATACCGACCGTTCCCCAGTACCGACCGTTCCCAATACCGACCGTTCCCCATACCGACCTTTCCCAATACCGACCGTTCCCCAATACCGACGTTCCCAATACGACCGTTCCCCAATACCGGCCGTTCCCAATACCGACCGTTCCCCATACCGACCTTTCCCAATACCGACCGTTACCCATACCGACCGTTCCCAATACCGACCGTTCCCCATACCGACCTTTCCCAATACCGACCGTTCCCCAATACCGACCGTTCCCAATACCGACCGTTCCCCTATACCGACCGTACCCAATACCGACCGTTCCCCAATACCGACCGTCCCCAATACCGACCGTCCCCAATACCAACCGTCCCTAATACCGACCGTCCCAATATCGACCGTTCCCAATACCGACCGTTCCCCATACCGACTGTTCCCAATACCGACCGTTCCCCATACCGACTGTTCCCAATACCGACCGTTCCCCATACCGACTGTTCCCAATACTGACCGTTCCCCTATACCGACCATTCCCCTATACCGACTGTCCCCAATACCGACTGTCCCCAATACCGACCTTCCCCTACACCGACCGTTCCCCAATACCGACCGTTCCCCAATACCGACCGTCCCCAATACCGACCTTCCCCAATACCGACCGTTCCCCAATACCGACCGTTCCGCTATACCGTCCGTCCCCAATGCCGACCTTCCCCAATACCGACCGTTCCCAATACCGACCGTTCCCAATACTGACCGCTCCCAATACTGACCGTTCCCAATACAGACCGTCCCCAATAGCGACCGTTCCCCAATACCGACCGTTCCACAATACCGACCGTTCCCAATACCGACCGTTCCCAATACCGACCATTCCCCAATACCGACCGTTTCCAATACCGACCGTTCCCCAATACCGACCGTTCCCCAATACCGACCGTTCCCCAATACCGACCGTCCCCAATACCGACCTTCCCCAATACCGACCGTTCCCCAATACCGACCGTTCCGCTATACCGTCCGTCCCCAATGCCGACCTTCCCCAATACCGACCGTTCCCAATACCGACCGTTCCCAATACTGACCGCTCCCAATACTGACCGTTCCCAATACAGACCGTCCCCAATAGCGACCGTTCCACAATACCGACCGTTCCCAATACCGACCGTTCCCAATACCGACCATTCCCCAATACCGACCGTTTCCAATACCGACCGTTCCCCAATACCGACCGTTCCCCAATACCGACCGTTCCCCAATACCGACCGTCCCCAATACCGACCGTTCCCCTATACCTACCGTCCCCAATACCGACCGTCCCCAATACCGACCGTCCCCAAAACCGACCGTCCCCAATACCGACCGTTCCCCAATACCGACCGTTCCCCATGCTGACCGTTCCCAATACCGACCGTTCCCCAATACTAACCATCCCCCATACCGAACGTCCCCAATACCGACCGTCCCCAATACCGACCGTCCCCAATACCGACCATCCCCAAAAACGATCGTTCCCAATACCGACCGTTCTCCATACCGACTGTTCCCAATACCGACCGTTCCCCATACCGACTGTTCGCAATACCGACCGTTCCCCTATACCGACCGTCCCCAATACCGACCGTCCCCAATAACGACCGTCCACAATACCAACCGTCACCAATACCGACCGTTCCCCAATACCGACCGTTCCCAATACCGACCTTTCCCAATACTGACCGTTCCCCAATACCGACCGTTCCCAATACCGACCATTCCCGTATACCGACCGTACCCAATACCGACCGTTCCCCAATACCGACCGTCCCCAATACCGACCGTCCCCAATACCGACCGTTCCCAATACCGACCGTCCCAATATCGACCGTTCCCAATACCGACCGTTCCCCATACCGACTGTTCCCAATACCGACAGTTCCCCATACCGACTGTTCCCAATACCGACCGTTCCCCATACCGACTGTTCCCAATACTGACCGTTCCCCGACACCGACCATTCCCCTATACCGACTGTCCCCAATACCGACTGTCCCCAATACTGACCTTCCCCAATACCGACCGTTCCCCAATACCGACCGTTCCCCAATACCGACCGCCCCCAATACCGACCTTCCCCAATACCGACCGTTCCCCAATACCGACCGTTCCCCTATACCGTCCGTCCCCAATGCCGACCTTCCCCAATACCGACCGTTCCCAATATCGACCGTTCCCAATACTGACCGCTCCCAATACTGACCGTTCCCAATACAGACCGTCCCCAATAGCGACCGTTCCCCAATACCGACCGTTCCACAATACCGACCGTTCCCAATACCGACCGTTCCCAATACCGACCGTTCCCAATACCGACCGTTCCCCAATACCGACCGTTTCCAATACCGACCGTTCCCCAATACCGACCGTTCCCCAATACCGACCGTCCCCAATACCGACCGTTCCCCATAACCGACCGTTCCCAATACTGACCTTCCCCAATACCGACCGTCCCCAAAACCGACCGTTCCCAATACCGACCGTCCCCAATACCGACCGTCCCCAAAAACGAACGTTCCCAATACCGACCGTTCCCCAATACCGACCGTTCCCCTATACCGTCCGTCCCCAATGCCGACCTTCCCCAATACCGACCGTTCCCAATATCGACCGTTCCCAATACTGACCGCTCCCAATACGACCGTTCCCAATACAGACCGTCCCCAATAGCGACCGTTCCCCAATACCGACCGTTCCACAATACCGACCGTTCCCAATACCGACCGTTCCCAATACCGACCGTTCCCAATACCGACCGTTCCCCAATACCGACCGTTTCCAATACCGACCATTCCCCAATACCGACCGTTCCCCAATACCGACCGTCCCCAATACCGACCGTTCCCCATAACCGACCGTTCCCAATACTGACCTTCCCCAATACCGACCGTCCCCAAAACCGACCGTTCCCAATACCGACCGTCCCCAATACCGACCGTCCCCAAAAACGAACGTTCCCAATACCGACCGTTCTCCATACCGACCGTTCCCCATACCGACTGTTCGCAATACCGACTGTTCCCCTATACCGACCATCCCCAATACCGACCGTCCCCAATAACGACCGTCCCCAATACCGACCGTTCCCCAATACCGACCGTTCCCCAATACCGACCGTCCCCAATACTGACC
Source organism: Pristiophorus japonicus (assembly GCF_044704955.1). Taxonomy (NCBI): domain Eukaryota; kingdom Metazoa; phylum Chordata; class Chondrichthyes; family Pristiophoridae; genus Pristiophorus; species Pristiophorus japonicus. Next base: position 86,692,587 of record NC_091989.1, on the reverse strand, counting down.
GCTCCCAATACTGACCGTTCCCAATACCGACCGTCCCCAATACCGACCGTTCCCAATACCAATCGTTCCCAATACCGACCGTTCCCAATACCGACCGTCCCCAATACCGACCGTCCCCAATACCGACTGTTCCCCAATACAGACTGTTCCCCAATACCGACCATTTCCAATACCGACCATTCCCCAATACCGACCATTCCCAATACCGACCATTCCCTAATACTGACCGTTCCCCAATACCGACTGTTCCAAATACCGACCGTTCCCCAATACCGACCGTCCCCAATACCGACCGTTCCCCAATACCGACCGTTCCCCTATACCGTCCGTCCCCAATGCCGACCTTCCCCAATACCGACCGTTCCCAATACCGACCGTTCCCAATACTGACCGCTCCCAATACTGACCGTTCCCAATACAGACCGTCCCCAATAGCGACCGTTCCCCAATACTGACCGTTCCACAATACCGACCGTTCCCAATACCGACCGTTCCCAATACCGACCGTTCCCCAATACCGACCGTTTCCAATACCGACCGTTCCCCAATACCGACCGTTCCCCAATACCGACCGTCCCCAATACCGACCGTTCCCCTATACCTACCGTCCCCAATACCGACCGTCCCCCAAAACCGACCACCGTTCCCCAATATCGACCGTTCCCAATACCGACCGTTCCCAATACCGACCGTTCCCCAATACCGACCGTTCCCCAATACCGACTGTTCCCCAATACCGACCGTTTCCAATACCGACCATTCCCCAATACCGTCCGTTCCCCAATACCGACCGTTCCCCAATACCGACCGTCCCCAATACCGACCGTCCCCAATACCGACCGTCCCCAATACCGACCATTTCCCAATACCGACCGTTCCCAATACCGAACGTTCCCCAATACCGACCGTTCCCCAATACCAACCGTTCCCAATAATGGCCATTCACCAATCCCGACCGTTCCCCAGTACCGACCGTTACCCATACCGACCTTTCCCAATACCGACCGTTCCCAATACCGACCGTTCCCAATACCGACCGTTCCCCATACCGACCTTTCCCAATACCGACCGTTCCCCAATATCGACCGTTCCCAATACCGACCGTTCCCCTATACCGACCGTCCCCAATACCGACTGTTCCCAATAACGACCGTCCCCAATACCGACCGTTCCCAATACCGACCGTTCACAATCCGACCGTTCCCAATACCGACCGTTCCCCAATACCGACCGTTGCCAATACCGACCGTTCCCAATACTGACCGCTCCCAATACTGACCGTTCCCAATACCGACCGTCCCCAATACCGACCGTCCCCAATACCGACTGTTCCCCAATAACGACCATTTCCAATACCGACCATTCCCCAATACCGACCATTCCCAATACCGACCATTCCCTAATACTGACCGTTCCCCAATTCCGACTGTTCCAAATACCGACCGTTCCCCAATACCGACCATTCCCCAATACCGACCGTTCCCCAAGACCGACCGTTCCCCAATACAGACCGTTCCCAATACCGACCGTTACCAATACCGACCGGTCCCCAATACCGACCGTTCCCAGTACCGACCGTTCCCCAATACCGACCATTTGCAATACCAACCGTTCCCCAATACTGACCATTCACCAATACCGACCGTTCCCCAATACCGACCGTTCCCAATACCGACCGTTCCCCAGTACCGACCGTTCCCAATACCGACCGTTCCCCATACCGACCTTTCCCAATACCGACCGTTCCCCAATACCGACGTTCCCAATACCGACCGTTCCCCAATACCGGCCGTTCCCAATACCGACCGTTCCCCATACCGACCTTTCCCAATACCGACCGTTACCCATACCGACCGTTCCCAATACCGACCGTTCCCCATACCGACCTTTCCCAATACCGACCGTTCCCCAATACCGACCGTCCCCAATACCGACCGTCCCCAATACCGACCGTACCCAATACCGACCGTTCCCCATACCGACCTTTCCCAATACCGACCGTTCCCCAATACCGACCGTCCCCAATACCGACCGTTCCCCAATACCGACCGTTCCCCATACCGACCTTTCCCAATACCGACCGTTACCCATACCGACCGTTCCCAATACCGACCGTTCCCCATACCGACCTTTCCCAATACCGACCGTTACCCATACCGACCGTTCCCAATACCGACCGTTCCCCAATACCGACCTTTCCCAATACCGACCGTTCCCCTATACCGACCGTACCCAATACCGACCGTTCCCCAATGCCGACCGTCCCCAATACCGACCGTCCCCAATACCGACCGTCCCAATATCGACCGTTCCCAATACCGACCGTTCCCCATACCGACTGTTCCCAATACCGACCGTTCCCCATACCGACTGTTCCCAATACCGACCGTTCCCCATACCGACTGTTCCCAATACTGACCGTTCCCCTATACCGACCATTCCCCTATACCGACTGTCCCCAATACCGACTGTCCCCAATACCGACCTTCCCCTACACCGACCGTTCCCCAATACCGACCGTTCCCCAATACCGACCGTCCCCAATACCGACCTTCCCCAATACCGACCGTTCCCCAATACCGACCGTTCCGCTATACCGTCCGTCCCCAATGCCGACCTTCCCCAATACCGACCGTTCCCAATACCGACCGTTCCCAATACTGACCGCTCCCAATACTGATCGTTCCCAATACAGACCGTCCCCAATAGCGACCGTTCCCCAATACCGACCGTTCCACAATACCGACCGTTCCCAATACCGACCGTTCCCAATACCGACCATTCCCCAATACCGACCGTTTCCAATACCGACCGTTCCCCAATACCGACCGTTCCCCAATACCGACCATTCCCCAATACCGACCGTCCCCAATACCGACCGTTCCCCTATACCTACCGTCCCCAATACCGACCGTCCCCAATACTAACCATCCCCCATACCGAACGTCCCCAATACCGACCGTTCCCAATACCGACCGTCCCCAATACCGACCGTCCCCAATACCGACCATCCCCAAAAACGATCGTTCCCAATACCGACCGTTCTCCATACCGACTGTTCCCAATACCGACCGTTCCCCATACCGACTGTTCGCAATACCGACCGTTCACCTATACCGACCGTCCCCAATACCGACCGTCCCCAATAACGACCGTCCACAATACCAACCGTCACCAATACCGACCGTTCCCCAATACCGACCGTTCCCAATACCGACCTTTCCCAATACTGACCGTTCCCCAATACCGACCGTTCCCAATACCGACCATTCCCGTATACCGACCGTACCCAATACCGACCGTTCCCCAATACCGACCGTCCCCAATACCGACCGTCCCCAATACCGACCGTCCCAATACCGACCGTTCCCCATACCGACTGTTGCCAATACCGACCGTTCCCCATACCGACTGTTCCCAATACCGACCGTTCCCCATACCGACTGTTCCCAATACTGACCGTTCCCCGATACCGACCATTCCCCTATACCGACTGTCCCCAATACCGACTGTCCCCAATACTGACCTTCCCCAATACCGACCGTTCACCAATACCGACCGTTCCCCAATACCGACCGCCCCCAATACCGACCTTCCCCAATACCGACCGTTCCCCAATACCGACCGTTCCCCTATACCGTCCGTCCCCAATGCCGACCTTCCCCAATACCGACCGTTCCCAATACTGACCGCTCCCAATACTGACCGTTCCCAATACAGACCGTCCCCAATAGCGACCGTTCCCCAATACCGACCGTTCCACAATACCGACCGTTCCCAATACCGACCGTTCCCAACACCGACCGTTCCCAATACCGACCGTTCCCCAATACCGACCGTTTCCAATACCGACCGTTCCCCAATACCGACCGTTCCCCAATACCGACCGTCCCCAATACCGACCGTTCCCCATAACCGACCGTTCCCAATACCGACCTTCCCCAATACCGACCGTCCCCAAAACCGACCGTTCCCAATACCGACCGTCCCCAATACCGACCGTCCCCAAAAACGAACGTTCCCAATACCGACCGTTCTCCATACCGACCGTTCCCCATACCGACTGTTCGCAATACCGACCGTTCCCCTATACCGACCGTCCCCAATACCGACCGTCCCCAATAACGACCGTCCACAATACCAACCGTCCCCAATACCGACCGTTCCCCAATACCGACCGTTCCCCAATACCGACCGTCCCCAATACTGACCGCTCCCAATACTGACCGTTCCCAATACCGACCGTCCCCAATACCGACCGTTCCCAATACCAATCGTTCCCAATACCGACCGTTCCCAATACCGACCGTCCCCAATACCGACCGTCCCCAATACCGACTGTTCCCCAATACAGACTGTTCCCCAATACCGACCATTTCCAATACCGACCATTCCCCAATACCGACCATTCCCAATACCGACCATTCCCTAATACTGACCGTTCCCCAATACCGACTGTTCCAAATACCGACCGTTCCCCAATACCGACCATTCCACAATACCGACCGTTCCCCAATACAGACCGTTCCCAATACCGACCGTTACCAATACCGACCGGTCCCCAATACCGACCGTTCCCAGTACCGACCGTTCCCCAATACCGACCATTTGCAATACCAACCGTTCCCCAATACTGACCATTCACCAATACCGACCGTTCCCCAATACCGACCGTTCCCAATACCGACCGTTCCCCAGTACCGACCGTTCCCAATACCGACCGTTCCCCATACCGACCTTTCCCAATACCGACCGTTCCCCAATACCGACGTTCCCAATACCGACCGTTCCCCAATACCGGCCGTTCCCAATACCGACCGTTCCCCATACCGACCTTTCCCAATACCGACCGTTACCCATACCGACCGTTCCCAATACCGACCGATCCCCATACCGACCTTTCCCAATACCGACCGTTCCCCAAGACCGACCGTTCCCAATACCGACCGTTCCCCTATACCGACCGTACCCAATATCGACCGTTCCCCAATACCGACCGTCCCCAATACCGACCGTCCCCAATACCAACCGTCCCTAATACCGACCGTCCCAATATCGACCGTTCCCAATACCGACCGTTCCCCATACCGACTGTTCCCAATACCGACCGTTCCCCATACCGACTGTTCTCAATACCGACCGTTCCCCATACCGACTGTTCCCAATACTGACCGTTCCCCTATACCGACCATTCCCCTATACCGACTGTCCCCAATACCGACTGTCCCCAATACCGACCTTCCCCTACACCGACCGTTCCCCAATACCGACCGTTCCCCAATACCGACCGTCCCCAATACCGACCTTCCCCAATACCGACCGTTCCCCAATACCGACCGTTCCGCTATACCGTCCGTCCCCAATGCCGACCTTCCCCAATACCGACCGTTCCCAATACCGACCGTTCCCAATACTGACCGCTCCCAATACTGACCGTTCCCAATACAGACCGTCCCCAATAGCGACCGTTCCCCAATACCGACCGTTCCACAATACCGACCGTTCCCAATACCGACCGTTCCCAATACCGACCATTCCCCAATACCGACCGTTTCCAATACCGACCGTTCCCCAATACCGACCGTTCCCCAATACCGACCGTTCCCCAATACCGACCGTCCCCAATACCGACCGTTCCCCTATACCTACCGTCCCCAATACCGACCGTCCCCAATACCGACCGTCCCCAATACCGACCGTCCCCAAAACCGACCGTCCCCAATACCGACCGTTCCCCAATACCGACCGTTCCCCATGCTGACCGTTCCCAATACCGACCGTTCCCCAATACTAACCATCCCCCATACCGAACGTCCCCAATACCGACCGTTCCCAATACCGACCGTCCCCAATACCGACCGTCCCCAATACCGACCATCCCCAAAAACGATCGTTCCCAATACCGACCGTTCTCCATACCGACTGTTCCCAATACCGACCGTTCCCCATACCGACCGTTTCGAATACCGACCGTTCCCCAATACCGACCGTTCCCCAATACCGACCGTCCCCAATATCGACCGTTCCCCTATACCTACCGTCCCCAATACCGACCGTCCCCAATACCGACCGTCCCCAATATCGACCGTCCCCAATACCGACCGTTCCCCATAACCGACCGTTCCCAATACCGACCTTCCCCAATACCGACCGTCCCCAAAACCGACCGTTCCCAATACCGACCGTCCCCAATACCGACCGTCCCCAAAAACGAACGTTCCCAATACCGACCGTTCTCCATACCGACCGTTCCCCATACCGACTGTTCGCAATACCGACCGTTCCCCTATACCGACCGTCCCCAATACCGACCGTCCCCAATAACGACCGTCCACAATACCAACCGTCCCCAATACCGACCGTTCCCCAATACCGACCGTTCCCCAATACCGACCGTCCCCAATACTGACCGCTCCCAATACTGACCGTTCCCAATACCGACCGTCCCCAATACCGACCGTTCCCCATACCGACTGTTCGCAATACCAATCGTTCCCAATACTGACCGCTCCCCAATACCGACCGTTCCCAATACCGACCGTCCCCAATACCGACCGTCCCCAATACCGACTGTTCCCCAATACCGACTGTTCCCCAATACCGACCATTTCCAATACCGACCATTCCCCAATACCGACCATTCCCAATACCGACCATTCCCTAATACTGACCGTTCCCCAATACCGACTGTTCCAAATACCGACCGTTCCCCAATACCGACCATTCCCCAATACCGACCGTTCCCCAAGACCGACCGTTCCCCAATACAGACCGTTCCCAATACCGACCGTTACCAATACCGACCGGTCCCCAATACCGACCGTTCCCAGTACCGACCGTTCCCCAATACCGACCATTTGCAATACCAACCGTTCCCCAATACTGACCATTCACCAATACCGACCGTTCCCCAATACCGACCGTTCCCAATACCGACCGTTCCCCATACCGACCTTTCCCAATACCGACCGTTCCCCAATACCGACGTTCCCAATACCGACCGTTCCCCAGTACCGGCCGTTCCCAATACCGACCGTTCCCCATACCGACCTTTCCCAATACCAACCGTTCCCCAATACCGACCGTTCCCAATACCGACCGTTACCCATACCGACCGTTCCCAATACCGACCGTTCCCCATACCGACCTTTCCCAATACCGACCGTTCCCAATACCGACCGTTCCCCTATACCGACCGTACCCAATACCGACCGTTCCCCAATACCGACCGTCCCCAATACCGACCGTCCCCAATACCAACCGTCCCTAATACCGACCGTCCCAATATCGACCGTTCCCAATACCGACCGTTCCCCATACCGACTGTTCCCAATACCGACCGTTCCCCATACCGACTGTTCCCAATACCGACCGTTCCCCATACCGACTGTTCCCAATACTGACCGTTCCCCTATACCGACCATTCCCCTATACCGACTGTCCCCAATACCGACTGTCCCCAATACCGACCTTCCCCTACACCGACCGTTCCCCAATACCGACCGTTCCCCAATACCGACCGTCCCCAATACCGACCTTCCCCAATACCGACCGTTCCCCAATACCGACCGTTCCGCTATACCGTCCGTCCCCAATGCCGACCTTCCCCAATACCGACCGTTCCCAATACCGACCGTTCCCAATACTCACCGCTCCCAATACTGACCGTTCCCAATACAGACCGTCTCCAATAGCGACCGTTCCCCAATACCGACCGTTCCACAATACCGACCGTTCCCAATACCGACCATTCCCCAATACCGACCGTTTCCAATACCGACCGTTCCCCAATACCGACCGTTCCCCAATACCGACCGTTCCCCAATACCGACCGTCCCCAATACCGACCGTTCCCCTATACCTACCGTCCCCAATACCGACCGTTCCCCATAACCGACCGTTCCCAATACCGACCTTCCCCAATATCGACCGTCCCCAAAACCGACCGTTCCCAATACCGACCGTCCCCAATACCGACCGTCCCCAAAAACGAACGTTCCCAATACCGACCGTTCTCCATACCGACCGTTCCCCATACCGACTGTTCGCAATACCGACCGTTCCCCTATACCGACCGTCCCCAATACCGACCGTCCCCAATACCGACCGTTCCCCAATACCGACCGTTCCCCAATACCGACCGTCCCCAATACTGACCGCTCCCAATACTGACCGTTCCCAATACCGACCGTCCCCAATACCGACCGTTCCCAATACCAATCGTTCCCAATACTGACCGCTCCCCAATACCGACCGTTCCCAATACCGACCGTCCCCAATACCGACCGTCCCCAATACCGACTGTTCCCCAATACCGACTGTTCCCCAATACCGACCATTTCCAATACCGACCATTCCCCAATACCGACCATTCTCAATACCGACCATTCCCTAATACTGACCGTTCCCCAATACCGACTGTTCCAAATACCGACCGTTCCCCAATACCGACCATTCCCCAATACCGACCGTTCCCCAAGACCGACCGTTCCCCAATGCAGACCGTTCCCAATACCGACCGTTACCAATACCGACCGGTCCCCAATACCGACCGTTCCCAGTACCGACCGTTCCCCAATACCGACCATTTGCAATACCAACCGTTCCCCAATACTGACCATTCACCAATACCGACCGTTCCCCAATACCGACCGTTCCCAATACCGACCGTTCCCCAGTACCGACCGTTCCCAATACCGACCGTTCCCCATACCGACCTTTCCCAATACCGACCGTTCCCCAATACCGACGTTCCCAATACCGACCGTTCCCCAATACCGGCCGTTCCCAATACCGACCGTTCCCCATACCGACCTTTCCCAATACCGACCGTTACCCATACCGACCGTTCCCAATACCGACCGTTCCCCATACCGACCTTTCCCAATACCGACCGTTCCCCAATACCGACCGTTCCCAATACCGACCGTTCCCCTATACCGACCGTACCCAATACCGACCGTTCCCCAATACCGACCGTCCCCAATACCGACCGTCCCCAATACCAACCGTCCCTAATACCGACCGTCCCAATATCGACCGTTCCCAATACCGACCGTTCCCCATACCGACTGTTCCCAATACCGACCGTTCCCCATACCGACTGTTCCCAATACCGACCGTTCCCCATACCGACTGTTCCCAATACTGACCGTTCCCCTATACCGACCATTCCCCTATACCGACTGTCCCCAATACCGACTGTCCCCAATACCGACCTTCCCCTACACCGACCGTTCCCCAATACCGACCGTTCCCCAATACCGACCGTCCCCAATACCGACCTTCCCCAATACCGACCGTTCCCCAATACCGACCGTTCCGCTATACCGTCCGTCCCCAATGCCGACCTTCCCCAATACCGACCGTTCCCAATACCGACCGTTCCCAATACTGACTGCTCCCAATACTGACCGTTCCCAATACAGACCGTCCCCAATACCGACCGTTCCCCAATACCGACCGTTCCACAATACTGACCGTTCCCAATACCGACCGTTCCCAATACCGACCATTCCCAATACCGACCGTTCCCCAATACCGACCGTTCCCCAATACCGACCGTCCCCAATACCGACCGTTCCCCTATACCTACCGTCCCCAATACCGACCGTCCCCAATACCGACCGTCCCCAATATCGACCGTCCCCAATACCGACCGTTCCCCATAACCGACCGTTCCCCAATACCGACCGTCCCCAATACTGACCGCTCCCAATACTGACCGTTCCCAATACCGACCGTCCCCAATACCGACCGTTCCCAATACCAATCGTTCCCAATACTGACCGCTCCCCAATACCGACCGTTCCCCAATACCGACCGTTCCCAATACCGACCGTTCCCCTATACCTACCGTCCCCAATACCGACCGTCCCCAATACCGACCGTCCCCAATATCGACCGTCCCCAATACCGACCGTTCCCCATAACCGACCGTTCCCAATACCGACCTTCCCCAATACCGACCGTCCCCAAAACCGACCATTCCCAATACCGACCGTCCCCAATACCGACCGTCCCCAAAAACGAACGTTCCCAATACCGACCGTTCTCCATACCGACCGTTCCCCATACCGACTGTTCGCAATACCGACCGTTCCCCTATACCGACCGTCCCCAATACCGACCGTCCCCAATAACGACCGTCCACAATACCAACCGTCCCCAATACCGACCGTTCCCCAATACCGACCGTTCCCCAATACCGACCGTCCCCAATACTGACCGCTCCCAATACTGACCGTTCCCAATACCGACCGTCCCCAATACCGACCGTTCCCAATACCAATCGTTCCCAATACTGACCGCTCCCCAATACCGACCGTTCCCCAATACCGACCGTTCCCCAATACCGACCATTCCAAATACCGACTGTTCCCCAATATCGACCGTTCCCAATACCGACCGTTCCCCAATACGGACCATTCCCCAATACCGACCGTTCCCCAATACCGACCATTCCAAATACCGACTGTTCCCCAATACCGACCGTTCCCCAATACCGACCGTTCCCCAATACGGACCATTCCCCAATACCGACCGTTCCCCAATACCGACCATTCCAAATACCGACTGTTCCCCAATATCGACCGTTCCCAATACCGACCGTTCCCCAATACCGACCGTTCTCCAATACCGACCGTTCCCAATACCAACCGTTCCCAATAATGGCCATTCACCAATCCCGACCGTTCTCCAGTACCGACTGTTCCTAATACCGACCGTTCCCCATACCGACCTTTCCCAATACCGACCGTTCCCCAATACCGACCATTCCCAATACCGACCGTTCCCCAATACCGGCCGTTCCCAATACCGACCGTTCCCCATACCGACCTTTCCCAATACCGACCGTTACCCATACCGACCTTTCCCAATACCGACCGTTCCCCAATACCGACCGTTCCCAATACCGACCGTTCCCCTATACCGACCATCCCCAATACCGACCGTCCCCAATACCGACCGTCCCCAATACCGAACGTTCCCAATACCGAACGTTCCCAATACCGACCGTTCCCAATACCAATCGTTCCCAATACTGACCGCTCCCCAATACCGACCGTTCCCCAATACCGACCGTTCCCAATACCGACCGTTCCCCTATACCTACCGTCCCCAATACCGACCGTCCCCAATACCGACCGTCCCCAATATCGACCGTCCCCAATACCGACCGTTCCCCATAACCGACCGTTCCCAATACCGACCTTCCCCAATACCGACCGTCCCCAAAACCGACCATTCCCAATACCGACCGTCCCCAATACCGACCGTCCCCAAAAACGAACGTTCCCAATACCGACCGTTCTCCATACCGACCGTTCCCCATACCGACTGTTCGCAATACCGACCGTTCCCCTATACCGACCGTCCCCAATACCGACCGTCCCCAATAACGACCGTCCACAATACCAACCGTCCCCAATACCGACCGTTCCCCAATACCGACCGTTCCCCAATACCGACCGTCCCCAATACTGACCGCTCCCAATACTGACCGTTCCCAATACCGACCGTCCCCAATACCGACCGTTCCCAATACCAATCGTTCCCAATACTGACCGCTCCCCAATACCGACCGTTCCCCAATACCGACCGTTCCCCAATACCGACCATTCCAAATACCGACTGTTCCCCAATATCGACCGTTCCCAATACCGACCGTTCCCCAATACGGACCATTCCCCAATACCGACCGTTCCCCAATACCGACCATTCCAAATACCGACTGTTCCCCAATACCGACCGTTCCCCAATACCGACCGTTCCCCAATACGGACCATTCCCCAATACCGACCGTTCCCCAATACCGACCATTCCAAATACCGACTGTTCCCCAATATCGACCGTTCCCAATACCGACCGTTCCCCAATACCGACCGTTCTCCAATACCGACCGTTCCCAATACCAACCGTTCCCAATAATGGCCATTCACCAATCCCGACCGTTCTCCAGTACCGACTGTTCCTAATACCGACCGTTCCCCATACCGACCTTTCCCAATACCGACCGTTCCCCAATACCGACCATTCCCAATACCGACCGTTCCCCAATACCGGCCGTTCCCAATACCGACCGTTCCCCATACCGACCTTTCCCAATACCGACCGTTACCCATACCGACCTTTCCCAATACCGACCGTTCCCCAATACCGACCGTTCCCAATACCGACCGTTCCCCTATACCGACCATCCCCAATACCGACCGTCCCCAATACCGACCGTCCCCAATACCGAACGTTCCCAATACCGAACGTTCCCAATACCGACCGTTCCCAATACCGACCGTTGCCAATACCAACCGTTCCCAATACCGACCGTTCCCCAATACCGACCGTTCCCCAATACCGACCGTTCCCCAATACCGACCGTTCCCAATACTGACCGCTCACAATAGTGACCGTTCCCAATACCGACCGTCCCCAATACCGACCGTTCCCCAATACTAACCATTCCCCAATACCGACCGTTCCCCAATACCGACCGTTCCCAATACCGACCGTTCCCGCAATACCGACCGTTCCCAATAACGACCGTTCCCCAATACCGACCATTCCCAATACCGACCGTTCCCCATAACCGACCATTCCTCAATACCGACCATTCCCAATACCGACCATTCCCCAATACCGACCATTCCCCAATACCGACCGTCCCCAATACCGACCATTCCCCAATACCGACCATTCCCCAATACCGACCTTTCCCAATACCGACCGTTACCCATACCGACCTTTCCCAATACCGACCGTTCCCAATACCGACCGTTCCCAATACCGACCTTTCCCCATACCGACCTTTCCCAATACCGACCGTTCCCCAATACCGATCGTTCCCAATACCGACCGTTCCCCTATACCGACCATCCCCAATACCGACCGTCCCCAATACCGACCGTCCCCAATACCGAACGTTCCCAATACCGAACGTTCCCAATACCGACCGTTCCCAATACCGACCGTTGCCAATACCAACCGTTCCCAATACCGACCGTTTCCCAATACCGACCGTTCCCCAATACCGACCGTTCCCCAATACCGACCGTTCCCCAATACTGACCGCTCACAATAGTGACCGTTCCCAATACCGACCGTCCCCAATACCGACCGTTCCCCAATACTAACCATTCCCCAATACCGACCGTTCCCCAATACCGACCGTTCCCAATACCGACCGTTCCCGCAATACCGACCGTTCCCAATAACGACCGTTCCCCAATACCGACCATTCCCAATACCGACCGTTCCCCATAACCGATCATTCCTCAATACCGACCATTCCCAATACCGACCATTCCCCAATACCGACCATTCCCCAATACCGACCGTCCCCAATACCGACCATTCCCCAATACCGACCATTCCCCAATACCGACCGTTCCCAATACCGACCGTTCCCCAATACCGACCGTTCCCCAATACCGACCATTCCCCAATACCGACCGTTCCCAATACTGACCGCTCCAAATACCGACCGTCCCCAATACCGACCGTTCCCCAATACTGACCATTCCCCAATACCGACGGTTCCCCAATACCGACCGTTCCCAATACCGACCGTTTCCAATGCCGACCGTTCCCCAGACCGACCTTTCCCAATATCGACCATTCCGAATAACGACCGTTCCCAATACCGACCGTTCCCCATACCGACCTTTCCCAATACCGACTGTTCCCAATACCGACCATTCCCCTATACCGACCGTACCCAATACCGACCGTTCCCCAATACCGACCGTCCCCAATACCGACCGTCCCCAATACCGACCGTTCCCCATACCGACTGTTCCCAATACCGACCGTTCCCAATACCGACCGTTCCCCAATACCGACCGTTCCCCAATAACGACCGTTCCCCATACCGACTGTTCCCAATACCGACCGTTCCCCATACCGACTGTTCCCAATACCGACCGTTCCCCATACCGACCATTCCCCTATACCGACTGTCCCCAATACCGACTGTCCCCAATACTGACCTTCCCCAATACCGACCGTTCCCCATACCGACTGTTCCCAATACCGACCGTTCCCCATACCGACTGTTCCCAATACCGACCGTTCCCCATACTGACCATTCCCCTATACCGACTGTCCCCAATACCGACTGTTCCCAATACTGACCGTTCCCCGATACCGACCATTCCCCTATACCGACTGTCCCCAATACCGACTGTCCCCAATACTGACCTTCCCCAATACCGACCGTTCCCCAATACCGACCGTTCCCCAATACCGACCGTCCCCAATACCGACCTTCCCCAATACCGACCGTTCCCCTATACCGACCGTTCCGCTATACCGTCCGTCCCCAATGCCGACCTTCCCCAATACCGACCGTTCCCCTATACCGACCATTCCCCTATACCGACTGTCCCCAATACCGACTGTCCCCAATACCGACCTTCCCCTACACCGACCGTTCCCCAATACCGACCGTTCCCCAATACCGACCGTCCCCAATACCGACCTTCCCCAATACCGACCGTTCCCCAATACCGACCGTTCCGCTATACCGTCCGTCCCCAATGCCGACCTTCCCCAATACCGACCGTTCCCAATACCGACCGTTCCCAATACTGACCGCTCCCAATACTGATCGTTCCCAATACAGACCGTTCCCCATACCGACTGTTCCCAATACCGACCGTTCCCCATACCGACTGTTCCCAATACCGACCGTTCCCCATACCGACTGTTCGCAATACTGACCGTTCCCCGATACCGACCATTCCCCTATACCGACTGTCCCCAATACCGACTGTCCCCAATACTGACCTTCCCCAATACCGACCGTTCACCAATACCGACCGTTCCCCAATACCGACCGCCCCCAATACCGACCTTCCCCAATACCGACCGTTCCCCAATACCGACCGTTCCCCTATACCGTCCGTCCCCAATGCCGACCTTCCCCAATACCGACCGTTCCCAATATCGACCGTTCCCAATACTGACCGCTCCCAATACTGACCGTTCCCAATACAGACCGTCCCCAATAGCGACCGTTCCCCAATACCGACCGTTCCACAATACCGACCGTTCCCAATACCGACCGTTCCCAATACCGACCGTTCCCAATACCGACCGTTCCCCAATACCGACCGTTTCCAATACCGACCGTTCCCCAATACCGACCGTTCCCCAATACCGACCGTCCCCAATACCGACCGTTCCCCATAACCGACCGTTCCCAATACCGACCTTCCCCAATACCGACCGTCCCCAAAACCGACCGTTCCCAATACCGACCGTCCCCAATACCGACCGTCCCCAAAAACGAACGTTCCCAATACCGACCGTTCTCCATACCGACCGTTCCCCATACCGACTGTTCGCAATACCGACCGTTCCCCTATACCGACCGTCCCCAATAACGACCGTCCCCAATACCAACCGTCCCCAATACCGACCGTTCCCCAATACCGACCGTTCCCCAATACCGACCGTCCCCAATACTGACCGCTCCCAATACTGACCGTTCCCAATACCGACCGTCCCCAATACCGACCGTTCCCAATACCAATCGTTCCCAATACCGACCGTTCCCAATACCGACCGTCCCCAATACCGACCGTCCCCAATACCGACTGTTCCCCAATACAGACTGTTCCCCAATACCGACCATTTCCAATACCGACCATTCCCCAATACCGACCATTCCCAATACCGACCATTCCCTAATACTGACCGTTCCCCAATACCGACTGTTCCAAATACCGACCGTTCCCCAATACCGACCATTCCACAATACCGACCGTTCCCCAAGACCGACCGTTCCCCAATACAGACCGTTCCCAATACCGACCGTTACCAATACCGACCGGTCCCCAATACCGACCGTTCCCAGTACCGACCGTTCCCCAATACCGACCATTTGCAATACCAACCGTTCCCCAATACTGACCATTCACCAATACCGACCGTTCCCCAATACCGACCGTTCCCAATACCGACCGTTCCCCAGTACCGACCGTTCCCAATACCGACCGTTCCCCATACCGACCTTTCCCAATACCGACCGTTCCCCAATACCGACGTTCCCAATACCGACCGTTCCCCAATACCGGCCGTTCCCAATACCGACCGTTCCCCATACCGACCTTTCCCAATACCGACCGTTCCCCAATACCGACCGTTCCCAATACCGACCGTTACCCATACCGACCGTTCCCAATACCGACCGTTCCCCATACCGACCTTTCCCAATACCGACCGTTCCCAATACCGACCGTTCCCCTATACCGACCGTACCCAATACCGACCGTTCCCCAATACCGACCGCCCCCAATACCGACCGTCCCCAATACCAACCGTCCCTAATACCGACCGTCCCAATATCGACCGTTCCCAATACCGACCGTTCCCCATACCGACTGTTCCCAATACCGACCGTTCCCCATACCGACTGTTCCCAATACCGACCGTTCCCCATACCGACTGTTCCCAATACTGACCGTTCCCCTATACCGACCATTCCCCTATACCGACTGTCCCCAATACCGACTGTCCCCAATACCGACCGTTCCCCATACCGACTGTTCCCAATACCGACCGTTCCCCATACCGACCGTTCCCAATACCGACCGTTCCCCATACCGACTGTTCCCAATACCGACCGTTCCCCATACCGACTGTTCCCAATACTGACCGTTCCCCTATACCGACCATTCCCCTATACCGACTGTCCCCAATACCGACTGTCCCCAATACCGACCTTCCCCTACACCGACCGTTCCCCAATACCGACCGTTCCCCAATACCGACCGTCCCCAATACCGACCTTCCCCAATACCGACCGTTCCCCAATACCGACCGTTCCGCTATACCGTCCGTCCCCAATGCCGACCTTCCCCAATACCGACCGTTCCCAATACCGACCGTTCCCAATACTGACCGCTCCCAATACTGACCGTTCCCAATACAGACCGTCCCCAATAGCGACCGTTCCCCAATACCGACCGTTCCACAATACCGACCGTTCCCAATACCGACCGTTCCCAATACCGACCATTCCCCAATACCGACCGTTTCCAATACCGACCGTTCCCCAATACCGACCGTTCCCCAATACCGACCGTTCCCCAATACCGACCGTCCCCAATACCGACCGTTCCCCTATACCTACCGTCCCCAATACCGACCGTTCCCCATAACCGACCGTTCCCAATACCGACCTTCCCCAATATCGACCGTCCCCAAAACCGACCGTTCCCAATACCGACCGTCCCCAATACCGACCGTCCCCAAAAACGAACGTTCCCAATACCGACCGTTCTCCATACCGACCGTTCCCCATACCGACTGTTCGCAATACCGACCGTTCCCCTATACCGACCGTCCCCAATACCGACCGTCCCCAATACCGACCGTTCCCCAATACCGACCGTTCCCCAATACCGACCGTCCCCAATACTGACCGCTCCCAATACTGACCGTTCCCAATACCGACCGTCCCCAATACCGACCGTTCCCAATACCAATCGTTCCCAATACTGACCGCTCCCCAATACCGACCGTTCCCAATACCGACCGTCCCCAATACCGACTGTTCCCCAATACCGACTGTTCCCCAATACCGACCATTTCCAATACCGACCATTCCCCAATACCGACCATTCTCAATACCGACCATTCCCTAATACTGACCGTTCCCCAATACCGACTGTTCCAAATACCGACCGTTCCCCAATACCGACCATTCCCCAATACTGACCGTTCCCCAAGACCGACCGTTCCCCAATACAGACCGTTCCCAATACCGACCGTTACCAATACCGACCGGTCCCCAATACCGACCGTTCCCAGTACCGACCGTTCCCCAATACCGACCATTTGCAATACCAACCGTTCCCCAATACTGACCATTCACCAATACCGACCGTTCCCCAATACCGACCGTTCCCAATACCGACCGTTCCCCAGTACCGACCGTTCCCAATACCGACCGTTCCCCATACCGACCTTTCCCAATACCGACCGTTCCCCAATACCGACGTTCCCAATACCGACCGTTCCCCAATACCGGCCGTTCCCAATACCGACCGTTCCCCATACCGACCTTTCCCAATACCGACCGTTACCCATACCGACCGTTCCCAATACCGACCGTTCCCCATACCGACCTTTCCCAATACCGACCGTTCCCCAATACCGACCGTTCCCAATACCGACCGTTCCCCTATACCGACCGTACCCAATACCGACCGTTCCCCATTTCCGACCGTCCCCAATACCGACCGTCCCCAATACCAACCGTCCCTAATACCGACCGTCCCAATATCGACCGTTCCCAATACCGACCGTTCCCCATACCGACTGTTCCCAATACCGACCGTTCCCCATACCGACTGTTCCCAATACCGACCTTTCCCCATACCGACTGTTCCCAATACTGACCGTTCCCCTATACCGACCATTCCCCTATACCGACTGTCCCCAATACCGACTGTCCCCAATACCGACCTTCCCCTACACCGACCGTTCCCCAATACCGACCGTTCCCCAATACCGACCGTCCCCAATACCGACCTTCCCCAATACCGACCGTTCCCCAATACCGACCGTTCCGCTATACCGTCCGTCCCCAATGTCGACCTTCCCCAATACCGACCGTTCCCAATACCGACCGTTCCCAATACTGACCGCTCCCAATACTGACCGTTCCCAATACAGACCGTCCCCAATACCGACCGTTCCCCAATACCGACCGTTCCCAATACCGACCGTTCCCCATACCGACCTTTCCCAATACCGACCGTTCCCCAATACCGACGTTCCCAATACCGACCGTTCCCCAATACCGGCCGTTCCCAATACCGACCGTTCCCCATACCGACCTTTCCCAATACCGACCGTTACCCATACCGACCGTTCCCAATACCGACCGTTCCTCATACCGACCTTTCCCAATACCGACCGTTCCCCAATACCGACCGTTCCCAATACCGACCGTTCCCCTATACCGACCGTACCCAATACCGACCGTTCCCCAATACCGACCGTCCCCAATACCGACCGTCCCCAATACCAACCGTCCCTAATACCGACCGTCCCAATATCGACCGTTCCCAATACCGACCGTTCCCCATACCGACTGTTCCCAATACCGACCGTTCCCCATACCGACTGTTCCCAATACCGACCGTTCCCCATACCGACTGTTCCCAATACTGACCGTTCCCCTATACCGACCATTCCCCTATACCGACTGTCCCCAATACCGACTGTCCCCAATACCGACCTTCCCCTACACCGACCGTTCCCCAATACCGACCGTTCCCCAATACCGACCGTCCCCAATACCGACCTTCCCCAATACCGACCGTTCCCCAATACCGACCGTTCCGCTATACCGTCCGTCCCCAATGCCGACCTTCCCCAATACCGACCGTTCCCAATACCGACCGTTCCCAATACTGACCGCTCCCAATACTGACCGTTCCCAATACAGACCGTCCCCAATACCGACCGTTCCCCAATACCGACCGTTCCACAATACTGACCGTTCCCAATACCGACCGTTCCCAATACCGACCATTCCCAATACCGACCGTTCCCCAATACCGACCGTTCCCCATACCGAGTGTTCCCCAATACCGACCGTTCCCCAATACCGACCGTTCCCAATACCGACCATTCCCAATACCGACCGTTCCCCATACCGAGTGTTCCCCAATACCGACCGTTCCCCAATACCGACCGTTTCCAATACCGACCGTTCCCCAATACCGACCGTTCCCCAATACCGACCGTCCCCAATACCGACCGTTCCCCTATACCTACCGTCCCCAATACCGACCGTCCCCAATACCGACCGTCCCCAATATCGACCGTCCCCAATACCGACCGTTCCCCATAACCGACCGTTCCCAATACCGACCTTCCCCAATACCGACCGTCCCCAAAACCGACCATTCCCAATACCGACCGTGCCCAATACCGACCGTCCCCAAAAACGAACGTTCCCAATACCGACCGTTCTCCATACCGACCGTTCCCCATACCGACTGTTCGCAATACCGACCGTTCCCCTATACCGACCGTCCCCAATACCGACCGTCCCCAATAACGACCGTCCACAATACCAACCGTCCCCAATACCGACCGTTCCCCAATACCGACCGTTCCCCAATACCGACCGTCCCCAATACTGACCGCTCCCAATACTGACCGTTCCCAATACCGACCGTCCCCAATACCGACCGTTCCCAATACCAATCGTTCCCAATACTGACCGCTCCCCAATACCGACCGTTCCCCAATACCGACCGTTCCCCAATACCGACCATTCCAAATACCGACTGTTCCCCAATATCGACCGTTCCCAATACCGACCGTTCCCCAATACGGACCATTCCCCAATACCGACCGTTCCCCAATACCGACCATTCCAAATACCGACTGTTCCCCAATACCGACCGTTCCCCAATACCGACCGTTCCCCAATACGGACCATTCCCCAATACCGACCGTTCCCCAATACCGACCATTCCAAATACCGACTGTTCCCCAATATCGACCGTTCCCAATACCGACCGTTCCCCAATACCGACCGTTCTCCAATACCGACCGTTCCCAATACCAACCGTTCCCAATAATGGCCATTCACCAATCCCGACCGTTCTCCAGTACCGACTGTTCCTAATACCGACCGTTCCCCATACCGACCTTTCCCAATACCGACCGTTCCCCAATACCGACCATTCCCAATACCGACCGTTCCCCAATACCGGCCGTTCCCAATACCGACCGTTCCCCATACCGACCTTTCCCAATACCGACCGTTACCCATACCGACCTTTCCCAATACCGACCGTTCCCAATACCGACCGTTCCCAATACCGACCTTTCCCCATACCGACCTTTCCCAATACCGACCATTCCCCAATACCGACCGTTCCCAATACCGACCGTTCCCCTATACCGACCATCCCCAATACCGACCGTCCCCAATACCGACCGTCCCCAATACTGAACGTTCCCAATACCGAACGTTCCCAATACCGACCGTTCCCAATACCGACCGTTGCCAATACCAACCGTTCCCAATACCGACCGTTCCCCAATACCGACCGTTCCCCAATACCGACCGTTCCCCAATACCGACCGTTCCCCAATACCGACCGTTCCCAATACTGACCGCTCACAATAGTGACCGTTCCCAATACCGACCGTCCCCAATACCGACCGTTCCCCAATACTAACCATTCCCCAATACCGACCGTTCCCCAATACCGACCGTTCCCGCAATACCGACCGTTCCCAATACCGACCGTTCCCCAATACCGACCATTCCCAATACCGACCGTTCCCCATAACCGACCATTCCTCAATACCGACCATTCCCAATACCGACCATTCCCCAATACCGACCGTCCCCAATACCGACCATTCCCCAATACCGACCATTCCCCAATACCGACCGTTCCCAATACCGACCGTTCCCCAATACCGACCGTTCCCCAATACCGACCATACCCCAATACCGACCGTTCCCAATACTGACCGCTCCAAATACCGACCGTCCCCAATACCGACCGTTCCCCAATACTGACCATTCCCCAATACCGACCGTTCCCCAATACCGACCGTTCCCAATACCGACTGTTCCCCAATATCGACCGTTCCCAATACCGACCGTTCCGCTATACCGACCGTTCCGCTATACCGTCCGTCCCCAATGCCGACCTTCCCCAATACCGACCGTTCCCAATACCGACCGTTCCCAATACTGACCGCTCCCAATACTGACCGTTCCCAATACAGACCGTCCCCAATACCGACCGTTCCCCAATACCGACCGTTCCCCAGTACCGACCGTTCCCAATACCGACCGTTCCCCATACCGACCTTTCCCAATACCGACCGTTCCCCAATACCGACGTTCCCAATACCGACCGTTCCCCAATACCGGCCGTTCCCAATACCGACCGTTCCCCATACCGACCTTTCCCAATACCGACCGTTACCCATACCGACCGTTCCCAATACCGACCGTTCCCCATACCGACCTTTCCCAATACCGACCGTTCCCCAATACCGACCGTTCCCAATACCGACCGTTCCCCTATACCGACCGTACCCAATACCGACCGTTCCCCAATACCGACCGTCCCCAATACCGACCGTCCCCAATACCAACCGTCCCTAATACCGACCGTCCCAATATCGACCGTTCCCAATACCGACCGTTCCCCATACCGACTGTTCCCAATACCGACCGTTCCCCATACCGACTGTTCCCAATACCGACCGTTCCCCATACCGACTGTTCCCAATACTGACCGTTCCCCTATACCGACCATTCCCCTATACCGACTGTCCCCAATACCGACTGTCCCCAATACCGACCTTCCCCTACACCGACCGTTCCCCAATACCGACCGTTCCCCAATACCGACCGTCCCCAATACCGACCTTCCCCAATACCGACCGTTCCCCAATACCGACCGTTCCGCTATACCGTCCGTCCCCAATGCCGACCTTCCCCAATACCGACCGTTCCCTATACCGACCGTTCCCAATACTGACCGCTCCCAATACTGACCGTTCCCAATACAGACCGTCCCCAATACCGACCGTTCCCCAATACCGACCGTTCCACAATACTGACCGTTCCCAATACCGACCGTTCCCAATACCGACCATTCCCAATACCGACCGTTCCCCAATACCGACCGTTCCCCATACCGAGTGTTCCCCAATACCGACCGTTCCCCAATACCGACCGTTCCCAATACCGACCATTCCCAATACCGACCGTTCCCCAATACCGACCGTTCCCCATACCGAGTGTTCCCCAATACCGACCGTTCCCCAATACCGACCGTTTCCAATACCGACCGTTCCCCAATACCGACCGTTCCCCAATACCGACCGTCCCCAATACCGACCGTTCCCCTATACCTACCGTCCCCAATACCGACCGTCCCCAATACCGACCGTCCCCAATATCGACCGTCCCCAATACCGACCGTTCCCCATAACCGACCGTTCCCAATACCGACCTTCCCCAATACCGACCGTCCCCAAAACCGACCATTCCCAATACCGACCGTGCCCAATACCGACCGTCCCCAAAAACGAACGTTCCCAATACCGACCGTTCTCCATACCGACCGTTCCCCATACCGACTGTTCGCAATACCGACCGTTCCCCTATACCGACCGTCTCCAATACCGACCGTCCCCAATAACGACCGTCCACAATACCAACCGTCCCCAATACCGACCGTTCCCCAATACCGACCGTTCCCCAATACCGACCGTCCCCAATACTGACCGCTCCCAATACTGACCGTTCCCAATACCGACCGTCCCCAATACCGACCGTTCCCAATACCAATCGTTCCCAATACTGACCGCTCCCCAATACCGACCGTTCCCCAATACCGACCGTTCCCCAATACCGACCATTCCAAATACCGACTGTTCCCCAATATCGACCGTTCCCAATACCGACCGTTCCCCAATACGGACCATTCCCCAATACCGACCGTTCCCCAATACCGACCATTCCAAATACCGACTGTTCCCCAATACCGACCGTTCCCCAATACCGACCGTTCCCCAATACGGACCATTCCCCAATACCGACCGTTCCCCAATACCGACCATTCCAAATACCGACTGTTCCCCAATATCGACCGTTCCCAATACCGACCGTTCCCCAATACCGACCGTTCTCCAATACCGACCGTTCCCAATACCAACCGTTCCCAATAATGGCCATTCACCAATCCCGACCGTTCTCCAGTACCGACTGTTCCTAATACCGACCGTTCCCCATACCGACCTTTCCCAATACCGACCGTTCCCCAATACCGACCATTCCCAATACCGACCGTTCCCCAATACCGGCCGTTCCCAATACCGACCGTTCCCCATACCGACCTTTCCCAATACCGACCGTTACCCATACCGACCTTTCCCAATACCGACCGTTCCCAATACCGACCGTTCCCAATACCGACCTTTCCCCATACCGACCTTTCCCAATACCGACCGTTCCCCAATACCGACCGTTCCCAATACCGACCGTTCCCCTATACCGACCATCCCCAATACCGACCGTCCCCAATACCGACCGTCCCCAATACCGAACGTTCCCAATACCGAACGTTCCCAATACCGACCGTTCCCAATACCGACCGTTGCCAATACCAACCGTTCCCAATACCGACCGTTCCCCAATACCGACCGTTCCCCAATACCGACCGTTCCCCAATACCGACCGTTCCCCAATACCGACCGTTCCCAATACTGACCGCTCACAATAGTGACCGTTCCCAATACCGACCGTCCCCAATACCGACCGTTCCCCAATACTAACCATTCCCCAATACCGACCGTTCCCCAATACCGACCGTTCCCGCAATACCGACCGTTCCCAATACCGACCGTTCCCCAATACCGACCATTCCCAATACCGACCGTTCCCCATAACCGACCATTCCTCAATACCGACCATTCCCAATACCGACCATTCCCCAATACCGACCGTCCCCAATACCGACCATTCCCCAATACCGACCATTCCCCAATACCGACCGTTCCCAATACCGACCGTTCCCCAATACCGACCGTTCCCCAATACCGACCATACCCCAATACCGACCGTTCCCAATACTGACCGCTCCAAATACCGACCGTCCCCAATACCGACCGTTCCCCAATACTGACCATTCCCCAATACCGACCGTTCCCCAATACCGACCGTTCCCAATACCGACCGTTTCCAATGCCGACCGTTCCCCAGACCGACCTTTCCCAATATCGACCATTCCGAATAACGACCGTTCCCAATACCGACCGTTCCCCATACCGACCTTTCCCAATACCGACTGTTCCCAATACCGACCATTCCCCTATACCGACCGTACCCAATACCGACCGTTCCCCAATACCGACCGTCCCCAATACCGACCGTCCCCAATACCGACCGTTCCCCAATACCGACCGTTCCCCATACCGACTGTTCCCAATACCGACCGTTCCCAATACCGACCGTTCCCCAATACCGACCGTTCCCCAATACCGACCGTTCCCCATACCGACTGTTCCCAATACCGACCGTTCCCCATACCGACTGTTCCCAATACCGACCGTTCCCCATACCGACCATTCCCCTATACCGACTGTCCCCAATACCTACTGTCCCCAATACCGACCTTCCCCAATACCGACCGTTCCCCATACCGACTGTTCCCAATACCGACCGTTCCCCATACCGACTGTTCCCAATACCGACCGTTCCCCATACCGACCATTCCCCTATACCGACTGTCCCCAATACCGACTGTTCCCAATACTGACCGTTCCCCGATACCGACCATTCCCCTATACCGACTGTCCCCAATACCGACTGTCCCCAATACTGACCTTCCCCAATACCGACCGTTCCCCAATACCGACCGTTCCCCAATACCGACCGTCCCCAATACCGACCGTTCCCCTATACCGACCGTTCCGCTATACCGTCCGTCCCCAATGCCGACCTTCCCCAATACCGACCGTTCCCAATACCGACCGTTCCCAATACTGACCGCTCCCAATACTGACCGTTCCCAATACAGACCGTCCCCAATAGCGACCGTTCCCCAATACCGACCGTTCCACAATACCGACCGTTCCCAATACCGACCGTTCCCAATACCGACCATTCCCAATACCGACCGTTCCCCAATACCGACCGTTTCCAATACCGACCGTTCCCCAATACCGACCGTTCCACAATACCGACCGTTCCCCAATACCGACCGTCCCCAATACCGACCGTTCCCCTATACCTACCGTCCCCAATACCGACCATCCCCAATACCGACCGTCCCCAATATCGACCGTCCCCAATACCGACCGTTCCCCATAACCGACCGTTCCCAATACCGACCTTCCCCAATACCGACCGTCCCCAAAACCGACCGTTCCCAATACCGACCGTCCCCAATACCGACCGTCCCCAAAAACGAACGTTCCCAATACCGACCGTTCTCCATACCGACCGTTCCCCACACCGACTGTTCGCAATACCGACCGTTCCCCTATACCGACCGTCCCCAATACCGACCGTTCCCCAATACCGACCGTTCCCCAATACCGACCGTCCCCAATACTGACCGCTCCCAATACTGACCGTTCCCAATACCGACCGTCCCCAATACCGACCGTTCCCAATACCAATCGTTCCCAATACTGACCGCTCCCCAATACCGACCGTTCCCCAATATCGACCGTTCCCAATACGGACTGTTCCCCAATACGGACCATTCCCCAATACCGACCGTTCCCCAATACCGACCATTCCCAATACCGACTGTTCCCCAATATCGACCGTTCCCAATACCGACCGTTCCCCAATACCGACCGTTCTCCAATACCGACCGTTCCCAATACCAACCGTTCCCAATAATGGCCATTCACCAATCCCGACCGTTCCCCAGTACCGACTGTTCCTAATACCGACCGTTCCCCATACCGACCTTTCCCAATACCGACCGTTCCCCAATACCGACCATTCCCAATACCGACCGTTCCCCAATACCAGCCGTTCCCAATACCGACCGTTCCCCATACCGACCTTTCCCAATACCGACTGTTACCCATACCGACCTTTCCCAATACCGACCGTTCCCAATACCGACCGTTCCCAATACCGACCGTTCCCCATACCGACCTTTCCCAATACCGACCGTCCCCAATACCGACCGTTTCCAATACCGACCGTCCCCAATACCGAACTTTCCCAATACCGACCGTTCCCAATACCGACCGCTCCCCAATACCGACCGTTGCCAATACCAACCGTTCCCAATACCGACCGTTCCCCAATACCGACCGTTTCCCAATACCGACCATTCTCCAATACCGACCGTTCCCCAATACCGACCGTTCCCCAATACCGACCGTTCCCAATACTGACCGCTCCCAATAGTGACCGTTCCCAATACCGACCGTCCCCAATACCGACCGTTCCCCAATACCGACCGTTCCCCAATACCGACCGTTCCCAATACCGACCGTTCCCAATACCGACCGTTCCCCAATACCGACCGTCCCCAATACCGACCGTTCCCCAATACCGACCGTTCCCAATACCGACCGTTCCCCAATACCGACCGTCCCCAATACCGACCGTTCCCAATACCGACCGTTCCCAATACTGGCCATTCACCAATCCCGACCGTTCCCCAGTACCGACTGTTCCTAATACCGACCGTTCCCCAATACCGACCGTTTCCAATACCGACCATTCCCCAATACCGTCCGTTCCCCAATACCGACCGTTCCCCAATACCGACCGTCCCCAATACCGACAGTTCCCCTATACCGAACGTCCCCAATACCGACTGTCCCCAATACCGACCGTCCCCAATACCGACCGTCCCCAATACCGACCATTTCCCAATACCGACCGTTCCCAATACCGACCGTTCCCCAATACCGACCGTTCCCCAATACCGACCGTTCCCAATACTGGCCATTCACCAATCCCGACCGTTCCCCAGTACCGACTGTTCCTAATACCGACCGTTCCCCATACCGACCTTTCCCAATACCGACCATTCCCCAATACCGACCATTCCCAATACCGACCGTTCCCCAATACCGGCCGTTCCCAATACCGATCGTTCCCCATACCGACCTTTCCCAATACCGACCGTTACCCAGACCGACCTATCCCAATACCGACCGTTGCCAATACCGACCGTTCCCAATACCGACCTTTCCCAATACCGACCGTTCCCCAATACCGACCGTTCCCAATACCAACCGTTCCCCAATACCGACCGTTGCCAATACCGACCGTTCCCAATACTGACCGCTCCCAATACTGACCGTTCCCAATATTGACCGTCCCCAATACCGACCGTTCCCCAATACTAACCATTCCCCAATACCGACCGTTCCCCAATACCGACAGTTCCCAATACCGACCGTTCCCCAATACCGACCGTTCCCAATACCGACCGTTCCCCAATACCGACTGTTCCCCAATACCGACCATTCCCAATACCGACCATTCCCCAATACCGACCATTCCCAATACCGACCATTCCCCAATACTGACCGTTCCCCAATACCGACCGTTCCCCTATACCTACCGTCCCCAATACCGACCATCCCCAATACCGACCGTCCCCAATATCGACCGTCCCCAATACCGACCGTTCCCCATAACCGACCGTTCCCAATACCGACCTTCCCCAATACCGACCGTCCCCAAAACCGACCGTTCCCAATACCGACCGTCCCCAATACCGACCGTCCCCAAAAACGAACGTTCCCAATACCGACCGTTCTCCATACCGACCGTTCCCCACACCGACTGTTCGCAATACCGACCGTTCCCCGATACCGACCGTCCCCAATACCGACCGTCCCCAATAACGACCGTCCACAATACCAACCGTCCCCAATACCGACCGTTCCCCAATACCGACCGTTCCCCAATACCGACCGTCCCCAATACTGACCGCTCCCAATACTGACCGTTCCCAATACCGACCGTCCCCAATACCGACCGTTCCCAATACCAATCGTTCCCAATACTGACCGATCCCCAATACTGACCGCTCCCCAATACCGACCGTTCCCCAATATCGACCGTTCCCAATACCGACCGTTCCACAATACGGACCATTCCCCAATACCGACCGTTCCCCAATACCGACCATTCCCAATACCGACTGTTCCCCAATATCGACCGTTCCCAATACCGACCGTTCCCAATACCAACCGTTCCCAATAATGGCCATTCACCAATCCCGACCGTTCCCCAGTACCGACTGTTCCTAATACCGACCGTTCCCCATACCGACCTTTCCCAATACCGACCGTTCCCCAATACCGACCATTCCCAATACCGACCGTTCCCCAATACCAGCCGTTCCCAATACCGACCGTTCCCCATACCGACCTTTCCCAATACCGACTGTTACCCATACCGACCTTTCCCAATACCGACCGTTCCCAATACCGACCGTTCCCAATACCGACCGTTCCCCATACCGACCTTTCCCAATACCGACCGTTCCCCAATACCGACCGTTCCCAATACCGACCGTTCCCCTATACCGACCATCCCCAATACCGACCGTCCCCAATACCGACCGTTTCCAATACCGACCGTCCCCAATACCGAACTTTCCCAATACCGACCGTTCCCAATACCGACCGCTCCCCAATACCGACCGTTGCCAATACCAACCGTTCCCAATACCGACCGTTCCCCAATACCGACCGTTTCCCAATACCGACCGTTCCCCAATACCGACCGTTCCCCAATACCGACCGTTCCCCAATACCGACCGTTCCCAATACTGACCGCTCCCAATAGTGACCGTTCCCAATACCGACCGTCCCCAATACCGACCGTTCCCCAATACCGACCGTTCCCCAATACCGACCGTTCCCAATACCGACCGTTCCCCCAATACCGACCGTTCCCAATACCGACCGTTCCCCAATACCGACCGTCCCCAATACCGACCGTTCCCCAATACCGACCGTTCCCAATACCGACCGTTCCCCAATACCGACCGTCCCCAATACCGACCGTTCCCAATACCGACCGTTCCCAATACTGGCCATTCACCAATCCCGACCGTTCCCCAGTACCGACTGTTCCTAATACCGACCGTTCCCCAATACCGACCGTTTCCAATACCGACCATTCCCCAATACCGTCCGTTCCCCAATACCGACCGTTCCCCAATACCGACCGTCCCCAATACCGACAGTTCCCCTATACCGAACGTCCCCAATACCGACTGTCCCCAATACCGACCGTCCCCAATACCGACCGTCCCCAATGCCGACCATTTCCCAATACCGACCGTTCCCAATACCGACCGTTCCCCAATACCGACCGTTCCCCAATACCGACCGTTCCCAATACTGGACATTCACCAATCCCGACCGTTCCCCAGTACCGACTGTTCCCAATACCGACCGTTCCCCATACCGACCTTTCCCAATACCGACCATTCCCTAATACCGACCATTCCCAATACCGACCGTTCCCCAATACCGGCCGTTCCCAATACCGATCGTTCCCCATACCGACCTTTCCCAATACCGACCGTTACCCAGACCGACCTATCCCAATACCGACCGTTGCCAATACCGACCGTTCCCAATACCGACCTTTCCCAATACCGACCGTTCCCCAATACCGACAGTTCCCAATACCGACCGTTCCCCAATACCGACCGTTCCCAATACCGACCGTTCCCCAATACCGACTGTTCCCCAATACCGACCATTCCCAATACCGACCATTCCCCAATACCGACCATTCCCAATACCGACCATTCCCCAATACTGACCGTTCCCCAATACCGACTGTTCCCAATACCAACCGTTCCCCAATACCGACTGTTCCCCAATACCGACCATTCCAAATACCGACCGTTCCCCAATACCGACCGTTCCCCTATACCGTCCGTCCCCAATGCCGACCTTCCCCAATACCGTCCGTTCCCCAATTCCGACCGTTCCCCAATACCGACCGTCCCCAATACCGACCGTTCCCCTATACCGAACGTCCCCAATACCGACTGTCCCCAATACCGACCGTCCCCAATACCGACCGTCCCCAATACCGACCATTTCCCAATACCGACCGTTCCCAATACCGACCGTTCCCCAATACCGACCGTTCCCCAATACCGACCATTCCCCAATACCGACCATTCCCAATACCGACCATTCCCCAATACTGACCGTTCCCCAATACCGACTGTTCCCAATACTGACCGTTCCCCAATACCGACTGTTCCCCAATACCGACCATTCCAAATACCGACCGTTCCCCAATACCGACCGTTCCCCTATACCGTCCGTCCCCAATGCCGACCTTCCCCAATACAGACCGTTCCCAATACCGACCGTTCCCAATACTGACCGCTCCCAATACTGACCGTTCCCAATACAGACCGTCCCCAATAGCGACCGTTCCCCAATACCGACCGTTTCCCAATACTGACCGTTCCCCAATACCGACCGTTCCCAATACCGACCGTTCTCCAATACCGACCGTTCCCAATACTGACCGTTCCCCAATACCGACCGTTCCCAATACCGACCGTTCCCCAATACCGACCATTCCCAATACTGGCCATTCACCAATCCCGACCGTTCCCCAGTACCGACTGTTCCTAATACCGACCGTTCCCCATAGCGACCTTTCCCAATACCGACCGTTCCCCAATACCGGCCGTTCCCAATACCGATCGTTCCCCATACCGACCTTTCCCAATACCGACCGTTACCCAGACCGACCTATCCCAATACCGACCGTTCCCAATACCGAACGTTCCCAATACCGACCTTTCCCAATACCGACCGTTCCCCAATTCCGACCGTTCCCAACACCGACCGTTCCCCAATACCGACTGTTGCCAATACCGACCGTTCCCAATACTGACCGCTCCCAATACTGACCGTTCCCAATATTGACCGTCCCCAATACCGACCGTTCCCCAATACTAACCATTCCCCAATACCGACCGTTCCCCAATACCGACAGTTCCCAATACCGACCGTTCCCCAATACCGACCGTTCCCCAATACCGACCGTTCCCCAATACCGACCGTCCCCAATACTGACCGCTCCCAATACTGACCGTTCCCAATACCGACCGTCCCCAATACCGACCGTTCCCAATACCAATCGTTCCCAATACTGACCGCTCCCCAATTCCGACCGTTCCCCAATACCGACCGTTCCCAATACCGACCGTTCCCCAATACGGACCATTCCCCAATACCGACCGTTCCCCAATACCGACCATTCCAAATACCGACTGTTCCCCAATATCGACCGTTCCCAATACCGACCGTTCCCCAATACCGACCGTTCTCCAATACCGACCGTTCCCAATACCAACCGTTCTCCAATACCGACCGTTCCCCAATACCGACCGTTCCCAATACCAACCGTTCCCAATAATGGCCATTCACCAATCCCGACCGTTCTCCAGTACCGACTGTTCCTAATACCGACCGTTCCCCATACCGACCTTTCCCAATACCGACCGTTCCCCAATACCGACCATTCCCAATACCGACCGTTCCCCAATACCGGCCGTTCCCAATACCGACCGTTCCCCAATACCGGCCGTTCCCAATACCGACCGTTCCCCATACCGACCTTTCCCAATACCGACCGTTCCCCATACCGACCTTTCCCAATACCGACCATTCCCCAATACCGACCATTCCCAATACCGACCGTTCCCCAATACCGGCCGTTCCCAATACCGATCGTTCCCCATACCGACCTTTCCCAATACCGACCGTTACCCAGACCGACCTATCCCAATACCGACCGTTGCCAATACCGACCGTTCCCAATACCGACCTTTCCCAATACCGACCGTTCCCCAATACCGACCGTTCCCAATACCGACCGTTCCCCAATACCGACCGTTGCCAATACCGACCGTTCCCAATACTGACCGCTCCCAATACTGACCGTTCCCAATATTGACCGTCCCCAATACCGACCGTTCCCCAATACTAACCATTCCCCAATACCGACCGTTCCCCAATACCGACAGTTCCCAATACCGACCGTTCCCCAATACCGACCGTTCCCAATACCGACCGTTCCCCAATACCGACTGTTCCCCAATACCGACCATTCCCAATACCGACCATTCCCCAATACCGACCATTCCCAATACCGACCATTCCCCAATACTGACCGTTCCCCAATACCGACTGTTCCCAATACCGACCGTTCCCCAATACTGACTGTTCCCCAATACCGACCATTCCAAATACCGACCGTTCCCCAATACCGACCGTTCCCCTATACCGTCCGTCCCCAATGCCGACCTTCCCCAATACCGTCCGTTCCCCAATTCCGAACGTTCCCCAATACCGACCGTCCCCAATACCGACCGTTCCCCTATACCGAACGTCCCCAATACCGACTGTCCCCAATACCGACCGTCCCCAATACCGACCGTCCCCAATACCGACCATTTCCCAATACCGACCGTTCCCAATACCGACCGTTCCCCAATACCGACCGTTCCCCAATACCGACCGTTCCCAATACTGGCCATTCACCAATCCCGACCGTTCCCCAGTACCGACTGTTCCTAATACCGACCGTTCCCCATACCGACCTTTCCCAATACCGACCATTCCCCAATACCGACCATTCCCAATACCGACCGTTCCCCAATACCGGCCGTTCCCAATACCGATCGTTCCCCATACCGACCTTTCCCAATACCGACCGTTACCCAGACCGACCTATCCCAATACCGACCGTTCCCAATACCGACCGTTCCCAATACCGACCTTTCCCAATACCGACCGTTCCCCAATTCCGACCGTTCCCAATACCGACCGTTCCCCAATACCGACCGTTGCCAATACCGACCGTTCCCAATACTGACCGCTCCCAATACTGACCGTTCCCAATATTGACCGTCCCCAATACCGACCGTTCCCCAATACTAACCATTCCCCAATACCGACCGTTCCCCAATACCGACAGTTCCCAATACCGACCGTTCCCCAATACCGACCGTTCCCAATACCGACCGTTCCCCAATACCGACTGTTCCCCAATACCGACCATTCCCAATACCGACCATTCCCCAATACCGACCATTCCCAATACCGACCATTCCCCAATACTGACCGTTCCCCAATACCGACTGTTCCCAATACCGACCGTTCCCCAATACCGACTGTTCCCCAATACCGACCATTCCAAATACCGACCGTTCCCCAATACCGACCGTTCCCCTATACCGTCCGTCCCCAATGCCGACCTTCCCCAATACCGTCCGTTCCCCAATTCCGACCGTTCCCCAATACCGACCGTCCCCAATACCGACCGTTCCCCTATACCGAACGTCCCCAATACCGACTGTCCCCAATACCGACCGTTCCCAATACCGACCGTCCCCAATACCGACCATTTCCCAATACCGATCGTTCCCCATACCGACCTTTCCCAATACCGACCGTTACCCAGACCGACCTATCCCAATACCGACCGTTGCCAATACCGACCGTTCCCAATACCGACCTTTCCCAATACCGACCGTTCCCCAATACCGACCGTTCCCAATACCGACCGTTCCCCAATACCGACCGTTGCCAATACCGACCGTTCCCAATACTGACCGCTCCCAATACTGACCGTTCCCAATATTGACCGTCCCCAATACCGACCGTTCCCCAATACTAACCATTCCCCAATACCGACCGTTCCCCAATACCGACAGTTCCCAATACCGACCGTTCCCCAATACCGACCGTTCCCAATACCGACCGTTCCCCAATACCGACTGTTCCCCAATACCGACCATTCCCAATACCGACCATTCCCCAATACCGACCATTCCCAATACCGACCATTCCCCAATACTGACCGTTCCCCAATACCGACTGTTCCCAATACCGACCGTTCCCCAATACCGACTGTTCCCCAATACCGACCATTCCAAATACCGACCGTTCCCCAATACCGACCGTTCCCCTATACCGTCCGTCCCCAATGCCGACCTTCCCCAATACCGTCCGTTCCCCAATTCCGAACGTTCCCCAATACCGACCGTCCCCAATACCGACCGTTCCCCTATACCGAACGTCCCCAATACCGACTGTCCCCAATACCGACCGTCCCCAATACCGACCGTCCCCAATACCGACCATTTCCCAATACCGACCGTTCCCAATACCGACCGTTCCCCAATACCGACCGTTCCCCAATACCGACCGTTCCCAATACTGGCCATTCACCAATCCCGACCGTTCCCCAGTACCGACTGTTCCTAATACCGACCGTTCCCCATACCGACCTTTCCCAATACCGAACATTCCCCAATACCGACCATTCCCAATACCGACCGTTCCCCAATACCGGCCGTTCCCAATACCGATCGTTCCCCATACCGACCTTTCCCAATACCGACCGTTACCCAGACCGACCTATCCCAATACCGACCGTTCCCAATACCGACCGTTCCCAATACCGACCTTTCCCAATACCGACCGTTCCCCAATTCCGACCGTTCCCAATACCGACCGTTCCCCAATACCGACCGTTGCCAATACCGACCGTTCCCAATACTGACCGCTCCCAATACTGACCGTTCCCAATATTGACCGTCCCCAATACCGACCGTTCCCCAATACGAACCTTTCCCCAATACCGACCGTTCCCCAATACCGACAGTTCCCAATACCGACCGTTCCCCAATACCGACCGTTCCCAATACCGACCGTTCCCCAATACCGACTGTTCCCCAATACCGACCATTCCCAATACCGACCATTCCCCAATACCGACCATTCCCAATACCGACCATTCCCCAATACTGACCGTTCCCCAATACCGACTGTTCCCAATACCGACCGTTCCCCAATACCGACTGTTCCCCAATACCGACCATTCCAAATACCGACCGTTCCCCAATACCGACCGTTCCCCTATACCGTCCGTCCCCAATGCCGACCTTCCCCAATACCGACCGTTCCCAATACCGACCGTTCCCAATACTGACCGCTCCCAATACTGACCGTTCCCAATACAGACCGTCCCCAATAGCGACCGTTCCCCAATACCGACCGTTTCCCAATACTGACCGTTCCCCAATACCGACCGTTCCCAATACCGACCGTTCCCAATACCGACCGTTCCCCAATACCGACCGTCCCCAATACCGACCGTTCCCCAATACCGACCGTTCCCAATACCGACCGTTCCCCAATACCGACCGTCCCCAATACCGACCGTTCCCCAATACCGACCGTTCCCAATACCGACCGTTCCCCAATACCGACCGTCCCCAATACCGACCGTTCCCAATACCGACCGTTCCCAATACTGGCCATTCACCAATCCCGACCGTTCCCCAGTACCGACTGTTCCTAATACCGACCGTTCCCCAATACCGACCGTTTCCAATACCGACCATTCCCCAATACCGTCCGTTCCCCAATACCGACCGTTCCCCAATACCGACCGTCCCCAATACCGACAGTTCCCCTATACCGAACGTCCCCAATACCGACTGTCCCCAATACCGACCGTCCCCAATACCGACCGTCCCCAATACCGACCATTTCCCAATACCGACCGTTCCCAATACCGACCGTTCCCCAATACCGACCGTTCCCCAATACCGACCGTTCCCAATACTGGACATTCACCAATCCCGACCGTTCCCCAGTACCGACTGTTCCCAATACCGACCGTTCCCCATACCGACCTTTCCCAATACCGACCATTCCCTAATACCGACCATTCCCAATACCGACCGTTCCCCAATACCGGCCGTTCCCAATACCGATCGTTCCCCATACCGACCTTTCCCAATACCGACCGTTACCCAGACCGACCTATCCCAATACCGACCGTTGCCAATACCGACCGTTCCCAATACCGACCTTTCCCAATACCGACCGTTCCCCAATACCGACAGTTCCCAATACCGACCGTTCCCCAATACCGACCGTTCCCAATACCGACCGTTCCCCAATACCGACTGTTCCCCAATACCGACCATTCCCAATACCGACCATTCCCCAATACCGACCATTCCCAATACCGACCATTCCCCAATACTGACCGTTCCCCAATACCGACTGTTCCCAATACCAACCGTTCCCCAATACCGACTGTTCCCCAATACCGACCATTCCAAATACCGACCGTTCCCCAATAC
The DNA here is from genome assembly GCF_044704955.1 of Pristiophorus japonicus. Lineage (NCBI taxonomy): Eukaryota > Metazoa > Chordata > Chondrichthyes > Pristiophoridae > Pristiophorus > Pristiophorus japonicus. Next base: position 86,655,880 of record NC_091989.1, on the reverse strand, counting down.
CGACCGTTCCCCTATACCGTCCGTCCCCAATGCCGACCTTCCCCAATACCGTCCGTTCCCCAATTCCGACCGTTCCCCAATACCGACCGTCCCCAATACCGACCGTTCCCCTATACCGAACGTCCCCAATACCGACTGTCCCCAATACCGACCGTCCCCAATACCGACCGTCCCCAATACCGACCATTTCCCAATACCGACCGTTCCCAATACCGACCGTTCCCCAATACCGACCGTTCCCCAATACCGACCATTCCCCAATACCGACCATTCCCAATACCGACCATTCCCCAATACTGACCGTTCCCCAATACCGACTGTTCCCAATACTGACCGTTCCCCAATACCGACCGTTCCCCAATACCGACTGTTCCCCAATACCGACCATTCCAAATACCGACCGTTCCCCAATACCGACCGTTCCCCTATACCGTCCGTCCCCAATGCCGACCTTCCCCAATACAGACCGTTCCCAATACCGACCGTTCCCAATACTGACCGCTCCCAATACTGACCGTTCCCAATACAGACCGTCCCCAATAGCGACCGTTCCCCAATACCGACCGTTTCCCAATACTGACCGTTCCCCAATACCGACCGTTCCCAATACCGACCGTTCTCCAATACCGACCGTTCCCAATACTGACCGTTCCCCAATACCGACCGTTCCCCAATACCGACCATTCCCAATACTGGCCATTCACCAATCCCGACCGTTCCCCAGTACCGACTGTTCCTAATACCGACCGTTCCCCATAGCGACCTTTCCCAATACCGACCGTTCCCCAATACCGGCCGTTCCCAATACCGATCGTTCCCCATACCGACCTTTCCCAATACCGACCGTTACCCAGACCGACCTATCCCAATACCGACCGTTCCCAATACCGAACGTTCCCAATACCGACCTTTCCCAATACCGACCGTTCCCCAATTCCGACCGTTCCCAACACCGACCGTTCCCCAATACCGACTGTTGCCAATACCGACCGTTCCCAATACTGACCGCTCCCAATACTGACCGTTCCCAATATTGACCGTCCCCAATACCGACCGTTCCCCAATACTAACCATTCCCCAATACCGACCGTTCCCCAATACCGACAGTTCCCAATACCGACCGTTCCCCAATACCGACCGTTCCCCAATACCGACCGTTCCCCAATACCGACCGTCCCCAATACTGACCGCTCCCAATACTGACCGTTCCCAATACCGACCGTCCCCAATACCGACCGTTCCCAATACCAATCGTTCCCAATACTGACCGCTCCCCAATTCCGACCGTTCCCCAATACCGACCGTTCCCAATACCGACCGTTCCCCAATACGGACCATTCCCCAATACCGACCGTTCCCCAATACCGACCATTCCAAATACCGACTGTTCCCCAATATCGACCGTTCCCAATACCGACCGTTCCCCAATACCGACCGTTCTCCAATACCGACCGTTCCCAATACCAACCGTTCTCCAATACCGACCGTTCCCCAATACCGACCGTTCCCAATACCAACCGTTCCCAATAATGGCCATTCACCAATCCCGACCGTTCTCCAGTACCGACTGTTCCTAATACCGACCGTTCCCCATACCGACCTTTCCCAATACCGACCGTTCCCCAATACCGACCATTCCCAATACCGACCGTTCCCCAATACCGGCCGTTCCCAATACCGACCGTTCCCCAATACCGGCCGTTCCCAATACCGACCGTTCCCCATACCGACCTTTCCCAATACCGACCGTTCCCCATACCGACCTTTCCCAATACCGACCATTCCCCAATACCGACCATTCCCAATACCGACCGTTCCCCAATACCGGCCGTTCCCAATACCGATCGTTCCCCATACCGACCTTTCCCAATACCGACCGTTACCCAGACCGACCTATCCCAATACCGACCGTTGCCAATACCGACCGTTCCCAATACCGACCTTTCCCAATACCGACCGTTCCCCAATACCGACCGTTCCCAATACCGACCGTTCCCCAATACCGACCGTTGCCAATACCGACCGTTCCCAATACTGACCGCTCCCAATACTGACCGTTCCCAATATTGACCGTCCCCAATACCGACCGTTCCCCAATACTAACCATTCCCCAATACCGACCGTTCCCCAATACCGACAGTTCCCAATACCGACCGTTCCCCAATACCGACCGTTCCCAATACCGACCGTTCCCCAATACCGACTGTTCCCCAATACCGACCATTCCCAATACCGACCATTCCCCAATACCGACCATTCCCAATACCGACCATTCCCCAATACTGACCGTTCCCCAATACCGACTGTTCCCAATACCGACCGTTCCCCAATACTGACTGTTCCCCAATACCGACCATTCCAAATACCGACCGTTCCCCAATACCGACCGTTCCCCTATACCGTCCGTCCCCAATGCCGACCTTCCCCAATACCGTCCGTTCCCCAATTCCGAACGTTCCCCAATACCGACCGTCCCCAATACCGACCGTTCCCCTATACCGAACGTCCCCAATACCGAACGTCCCCAATACCGACCGTCCCCAATACCGACCGTCCCCAATACCGACCATTTCCCAATACCGACCGTTCCCAATACCGACCGTTCCCCAATACCGACCGTTCCCCAATACCGACCGTTCCCAATACTGGCCATTCACCAATCCCGACCGTTCCCCAGTACCGACTGTTCCTAATACCGACCGTTCCCCATACCGACCTTTCCCAATACCGACCATTCCCCAATACCGACCATTCCCAATACCGACCGTTCCCCAATACCGGCCGTTCCCAATACCGATCGTTCCCCATACCGACCTTTCCCAATACCGACCGTTACCCAGACCGACCTATCCCAATACCGACCGTTCCCAATACCGACCGTTCCCAATACCGACCTTTCCCAATACCGACCGTTCCCCAATTCCGACCGTTCCCAATACCGACCGTTCCCCAATACCGACCGTTGCCAATACCGACCGTTCCCAATACTGACCGCTCCCAATACTGACCGTTCCCAATATTGACCGTCCCCAATACCGACCGTTCCCCAATACTAACCATTCCCCAATACCGACCGTTCCCCAATACCGACAGTTCCCAATACCGACCGTTCCCCAATACCGACCGTTCCCAATACCGACCGTTCCCCAATACCGACTGTTCCCCAATACCGACCATTCCCAATACCGACCATTCCCCAATACCGACCATTCCCAATACCGACCATTCCCCAATACTGACCGTTCCCCAATACCGACTGTTCCCAATACCGACCGTTCCCCAATACCGACTGTTCCCCAATACCGACCATTCCAAATACCGACCGTTCCCCAATACCGACCGTTCCCCTATACCGTCCGTCCCCAATGCCGACCTTCCCCAATACCGTCCGTTCCCCAATTCCGACCGTTCCCCAATACCGACCGTCCCCAATACCGACCGTTCCCCTATACCGAACGTCCCCAATACCGACTGTCCCCAATACCGACCGTTCCCAATACCGACCGTCCCCAATACCGACCATTTCCCAATACCGATCGTTCCCCATACCGACCTTTCCCAATACCGACCGTTACCCAGACCGACCTATCCCAATACCGACCGTTGCCAATACCGACCGTTCCCAATACCGACCTTTCCCAATACCGACCGTTCCCCAATACCGACCGTTCCCAATACCGACCGTTCCCCAATACCGACCGTTGCCAATACCGACCGTTCCCAATACTGACCGCTCCCAATACTGACCGTTCCCAATATTGACCGTCCCCAATACCGACCGTTCCCCAATACTAACCATTCCCCAATACCGACCGTTCCCCAATACCGACAGTTCCCAATACCGACCGTTCCCCAATACCGACCGTTCCCAATACCGACCGTTCCCCAATACCGACTGTTCCCCAATACCGACCATTCCCAATACCGACCATTCCCCAATACCGACCATTCCCAATACCGACCATTCCCCAATACTGACCGTTCCCCAATACCGACTGTTCCCAATACCGACCGTTCCCCAATACCGACTGTTCCCCAATACCGACCATTCCAAATACCGACCGTTCCCCAATACCGACCGTTCCCCTATACCGTCCGTCCCCAATGCCGACCTTCCCCAATACCGTCCGTTCCCCAATTCCGAACGTTCCCCAATACCGACCGTCCCCAATACCGACCGTTCCCCTATACCGAACGTCCCCAATACCGACTGTCCCCAATACCGACCGTCCCCAATACCGACCGTCCCCAATACCGACCATTTCCCAATACCGACCGTTCCCAATACCGACCGTTCCCCAATACCGACCGTTCCCCAATACCGACCGTTCCCAATACTGGCCATTCACCAATCCCGACCGTTCCCCAGTACCGACTGTTCCTAATACCGACCGTTCCCCATACCGACCTTTCCCAATACCGAACATTCCCCAATACCGACCATTCCCAATACCGACCGTTCCCCAATACCGGCCGTTCCCAATACCGATCGTTCCCCATACCGACCTTTCCCAATACCGACCGTTACCCAGACCGACCTATCCCAATACCGACCGTTCCCAATACCGACCGTTCCCAATACCGACCTTTCCCAATACCGACCGTTCCCCAATTCCGACCGTTCCCAATACCGACCGTTCCCCAATACCGACCGTTGCCAATACCGACCGTTCCCAATACTGACCGCTCCCAATACTGACCGTTCCCAATATTGACCGTCCCCAATACCGACCGTTCCCCAATACGAACCTTTCCCCAATACCGACCGTTCCCCAATACCGACAGTTCCCAATACCGACCGTTCCCCAATACCGACCGTTCCCAATACCGACCGTTCCCCAATACCGACTGTTCCCCAATACCGACCATTCCCAATACCGACCATTCCCCAATACCGACCATTCCCAATACCGACCATTCCCCAATACTGACCGTTCCCCAATACCGACTGTTCCCAATACCGACCGTTCCCCAATACCGACTGTTCCCCAATACCGACCATTCCAAATACCGACCGTTCCCCAATACCGACCGTTCCCCTATACCGTCCGTCCCCAATGCCGACCTTCCCCAATACCGACCGTTCCCAATACCGACCGTTCCCAATACTGACCGCTCCCAATACTGACCGTTCCCAATACAGACCGTCCCCAATAGCGACCGTTCCCCAATACCGACCGTTTCCCAATACTGACCGTTCCCCAATACCGACCGTTCCCAATACCGACCGTTCTCCAATACCGACCGTTCCCAATACTGACCGTTCCCCAATACCGACCGTTCCCAATACCGACCGTTCCCCAATACCGACCGTTCCCAATACTGGCCATTCACCAATACTGACCGCTCCCAATACTGACCGTTCCCAATACCGACCGTCCCCAATACCGACCGTTCCCAATACCAATCGTTCCCAATACTGACCGCTCCCCAATACCGACCGTTCCCCAATACCGACCGTTCCCAATACCGACCGTTCCCCAATACGGACCATTCCCCAATACCGACCGTTCCCAATACCGACCTTTCCCAATACCGACCGTTCCCCAATTCCGACCGTTCCCAATACCGACCGTTCCCCAATACCGACCGTTGCCAATACCGACCGTTCCCAATACCAACCGTTCCCAATAATGGCCATTCACCAATCCCGACCGTTCTCCAGTACCGACTGTTCCTAATACCGACCGTTCCCCATACCGACCTTTCCCAATACCGACCGTTCCCCAATACCGACCATTCCCAATACCGACCGTTCCCCAATACCGGCCGTTCCCAATACCGACCGTTCCCCATACCGACCTTTCCCAATACCGACCGTTACCCATACCGACCTTTCCCAATACCGACCGTTCCCCAATACCGACCGTCCCCAATACCGACCGTCCCCAATACCGACCATTCCCCAATACCGACCGTTCCCAATACTGACCGTTCCCCAATACCGACTGTTCCCCAATACCGACCATTCCCAATACCGACCATTCCCCAATACCGACCATTCCCAATACCGACCATTCCCCAATACTGACCGTTCCCCAATACCGACTGTTCCCAATACCGACCGTTCCCCAATACCGACTGTTCCCCAATACCGACCATTCCAAATACCGACCGTTCCCCAATACCGACCGTTCCCCTATACCGTCCGTCCCCAATGCCGACCTTCCCCAATACCGACCGTTCCCAATACCGACCGTTCCCAATACTGACCGCTCCCAATACTGACCGTTCCCAATACAGACCGTCCCCAATAGCGACCGTTCCCCAATACCGACCGTTTCCAAATACTGACCGATCCCCAATAGCGACCGTTCCCAATACCGACCGTTCTCCAATACCGACCGTTCCCAATACTGACCGTTCCCAATACCGACCGTTCCCCAATACCGACTGTTCCCCAATACCGACCATTCCCAATACCGACCATTCCCCAATACCGACCATTCCCAATACCGACCATTCCCCAATACTGACCGTTCCCCAATACCGACTGTTCCCAATACCGACCGTTCCCCAATACCGACTGTTCCCCAATACCGACCATTCCAAATACCGACCGTTCCCCAATACCGACCGTTCCCCTATACCGTCCGTCCCCAATGCCGACCTTCCCCAATACCGACCGTTCCCAATACCGACCGTTCCCAATACTGACCGCTCCCAATACTGACCGTTCCCAATACAGACCGTCCCCAATAGCGACCGTTCCCCAATACCGACCGTTTCCCAATACTGACCGTTCCCCAATACCGACCGTTCCCAATACCGACCGTTCTCCAATACCGACTGTTCCCAATACTGACCGTTCCCCAATACCGACCGTTCCCAATACCGACCGTTCCCCAATACCGACCGTTCCCAATACTGGCCATTCACCAATCCCGACCGTTCCCCAGTACCGACTGTTCCTAATACCGACCGTTCCCCATACCGACCTTTCCCAATACCGACCATTCCCCAATACCGACCATTCCCAATACCGACCGTTCCCCAATACCGGCCGTTCCCAATACCGATCGTTCCCCATACCGACCTTTCCCAATACCGACCGTTACCTAGACCGACCTATCCCAATACCGACCGTTCCCAATACCGACCGTTCCCAATACCGACCTTTCCCAATACCGACCGTTCCCCAATTCCGACCGTTCCCAATACCGACCGTTCCCCAATACCGACCGTTGCCAATACCGACCGTTCCCAATACTGACCGCTCCCAATACTGACCGTTCCCAATATTGACCGTCCCCAATACCGACCGTTCCCCAATACTAACCATTCCCCAATACCGACCGTTCCCCAATACCGACAGTTCCCAATACCGACCGTTCCCCAATACCGACCGTTCCCCAATACCCACCGTTCCCCAATACCGACCGTCCCCAATACTGACCGCTCCCAATACTGACCGTTCCCAATACCGACCGTCCCCAATACCGACCGTTCCCAATACCAATCGTTCCCAATACTGACCGCTCCCCAATACCGACCGTTCCCCAATACCGACCGTTCCCAATACCGACCGTTCCCCAATACGGACCATTCCCCAATACCGACCGTTCCCCAATACCGACCATTCCAAATACCGACTGTTCCCCAATATCGACCGTTCCCAATACCGACCGTTCCCCAATACCGACCGTTCTCCAATACCGACCGTTCCCAATACCAACCGTTCCCAATAATGGCCATTCACCAATCCCGACCGTTCTCCAGTACCGACTGTTCCTAATACCGACCGTTCCCCATACTGACCTTTCCCAATACCGACCGTTCCCCAATACCGACCATTCCCAATACCGACCGTTCCCCAATACCGGCCGTTCCCAATACCGACCGTTCCCCATACCGACCTTTCCCAATACCGACCGTTACCCATACCGACCTTTCCCAATACCGACCGTTCCCCAATACCGACCGTCCCCAATACCGACCGTCCCCAATACCGACCATTCCCCAATACCGACCGTTCCCAATACTGACCGTTCCCCAATACCGACTGTTCCCCAATACCGACCATTCCCAATACCGACCATTCCCCAATACCGACCATTCCCAATACCGACCATTCCCCAATACTGACCGTTCCCCAATACCGACTGTTCCCAATACCGACCATTCCCCAATACCGACTGTTCCCCAATACCGACCATTCCAAATACCGACCGTTCCCCAATACCGACCGTTCCCCTATACCGTCCGTCCCCAATGCCGACCTTCCCCAATACCGACCATTCCCAATACCGACCGTTCCCAATACTGACCGCTCCCAATACTGACCGTTCCCAATACAGACCGTCCCTAATAGCGACCGTTCCCCAATACCGACCGTTTCCCAATACTGACCGTTCCCCAATAGCGACCGTTCCCAATACCGACCGTTCCCCAATACCGACCGTTCCCAATACTGGTCATTCACCAATCCCGACCGTTCCCCAGTACCGACTGTTCCTCATACCGACCGTTCCCCATACCGACCTTTCCCAATACCGACCATTCCCCAGTACCGAGCATTCCCAATACCGACCGTCCCCCAATACCGGCCGTTCCCAATACCGATCGTTCCCCATACCGACCTTTCCCAATACCGACCGTTACCCAGACCGACCTATCCCAATACCGACCGTTCCCAATACCGACCGTTCCCAATACCGACCTTTCCCAATACCGACCGTTCCCCAATTCCGACCGTTCCCAATACCGACCGTTCCCCAATACCGACCGTTGCCAATACCGACCGTTCCCAATACTGACCGCTCCCAATACTGACCGTTCCCAATATTGACCGTCCCCAATACCGACCGTTCCCCAATACCGACCGTTCCCCAATACCGACCGTTCCCCAATACCGACCGTTCCCCAATACCGACCGTCCCCAATACTGACCGCTCCCAATACTGACCGTTCCCAATACCGACCGTCCCCAATACCGACCGTTCCCAATACCAATCGTTCCCAATACTGACCGCTCCCCAATACCGACTGTTCCCCAATACCGACCGTTCCCAATACCGACCGTTCCCCAATACGGACCATTCCCCAATACCGACCGTTCCCCAATACCGACCATTCCAAATACCGACTGTTCCCCAATATCGACCGTTCCCAATACCGACCGTTCCCCAATACCGACCGTTCTCCAATACCGACCGTTCCCAATACCAACCGTTCCCAATAATGGCCATTCACCAATCCCGACCGTTCTCCAGTACCGACTGTTCCTAATACCGACCGTTCCCCATACCGACCTTTCCCAATACCGACCGTTCCCCAATACCGACCATTCCCAATACCGACCGTTCCCCAATACCGGCTGTTCCCAATACCGACCGTTCCCCAATACGGACCATTCCCCAATACCGACCGTTCCCCAATACCGACCATTCCAAATACCGACTGTTCCCCAATATCGACCGTTCCCAATACCGACCGTTCCCCAATACCGACCGTTCTCCAATACCGACCGTTCCCAATACCAACCGTTCCCAATAATGGCCATTCACCAATCCCGACCTTTCTCCCGTACCGACTGCTCCTAATACCAACCGTTCCCCATACCGACCTTTCCCAATGCCGACCGTTCCCCAATACCGACCATTCCCAATACCGACCGTTCCCCAATACCGGCCGTTCCCAATACCGACCGTTCTCCAGCACCGACTGTTCCTAATACCGACCGTTCCCAATACCGACCGTTCCCCAATACCGACCGTTGCCAATACCGACCGTTCCCAATACTGACCGCTCCCAATACTGACCGTTCCCAATATTGACCGTCCCCAATACCGACCGTTCCCCAATACCGACCGTTCCCCAATACCGACCGTTCCCCAATACCGACCGTTCCCCAATACCGACCGTCCCCAATACTGACCGCTCCCAATACTGACCGTTCCCAATACCGACCGTCCCCAATACCGACCGTTCCCAATACCAATCGTTCCCAATACTGACCGCTCCCCAATACCGACTGTTCCCCAATACCGACCGTTCCCAATACCGACCGTTCCCCAATACGGACCATTCCCCAATACCGACCGTTCCCCAATACCGACCATTCCAAATACCGACTGTTCCCCAATATCGACCGTTCCCAATACCGACCGTTCCCCAATACCGACCGTTCTCCAATACCGACCGTTCCCAATACCAACCGTTCCCAATAATGGCCATTCACCAATCCCGACCGTTCTCCAGTACCGACTGTTCCTAATACCGACCGTTCCCCATACCGACCTTTCCCAATACCGACCGTTCCCCAATACCGACCATTCCCAATACCGACCGTTCCCCAATACCGGCTGTTCCCAATACCGACCGTTCCCCAATACGGACCATTCCCCAATACCGACCGTTCCCCAATACCGACCATTCCAAATACCGACTGTTCCCCAATATCGACCGTTCCCAATACCGACCGTTCCCCAATACCGACCGTTCTCCAATACCGACCGTTCCCAATACCAACCGTTCCCAATAATGGCCATTCACCAATCCCGACCTTTCTCCCGTACCGACTGCTCCTAATACCAACCGTTCCCCATACCGACCTTTCCCAATGCCGACCGTTCCCCAATACCGACCATTCCCAATACCGACCGTTCCCCAATACCGGCCGTTCCCAATACCGACCGTTCTCCAGTACCGACTGTTCCTAATACCGACCGTTCCCCATACCGACCTTTCCCAATACCGACCGTTCCCCAATACCGACCGTCCCCAATACCGACCGTCCCCAATACTGACCATTTCCCAATACCGACCGTTCCCCAATACCGACCGTTCCCCAATACCGACCGTTCCCAATACTGGCCATTCACCAATCCCGACCGTTCCCCAGTACCGACTGTTCCTAATACCGACCGTTCCCCATACCGACCTTTCCCAATACTGACCATTCCCCAATACCGACCATTCCCAATACCGACCGTTCCCCAATACCGGCCGTTCCCAATACCGATCGTTCCCCATACCGACCTTTCCCAATACCGACCGTTACCCAGACCGACCTATCCCAATACCGACCGTTCCCAATACCGACCGTTCCCAATACCGACCTTTCCCAATACCGACCGTTCCCCAATTCCGACCGTTCCCAATACCGACCGTTCCCCAATACCGACCGTTGCCAATACCGACCGTTCCCAATACTGACCGCTCCCAATACTGACCGTTCCCAATATTGACCGTCCCCAATACCGACCGTTCCCCAATACTAACCATTCCCCAATACCGACCGTTCCTCAATACCGACAGTTCCCAATACCGACCGTTCCCCAATACCGACCGTTCCCAATACCGACCGTTCCCCAATACCGACTGTTCCCCAATACCGACCATTCCCAATACCGACCATTCCCCAATACCGACCATTCCCAATACCGACCATTCCCCAATACTGACCGTTCCCCAATACCGACTGTTCCCAATACCGACCGTTCCCCAATACCGACTGTTCCCCAATACCGACCATTCCAAATACCGACCGTTCCCCAATACCGACCGTTCCCCTATACCGTCCGTCCCCAATGCCGACCTTCCCCAATACCGACCGTTCCCAATACCGACTGTTCCCAATACTGACCGCTCCCAATACCGACCGTTCCCAATACAGACCGTCCCCAATAGCGACCGTTCCCCAATACCGACCGTTTCCCAATACTGACCGTTCCCCAGTACCGACCGTTCCCAATACCGACCGTTCTCCAATACCGACCGTTCCCAATACTGACCGTTCCCCAATACCGACCGTTCCCAATACCGACCGTTCCCCAATACCGACCGTTCCCAATACTGGCCATTCACCAATCCCGACCGTTCCCCAGTACCGACTGTTCCTAATACCGACCGTTCCCCATAAAGAACCTTTCCCAATACCGACCATTCCCCAATACCGACCATTCCCAATACCGACCGTTCCCCAATACCGGCCGTTCCCAATACCGATCGTTCCCCATACCGACCTTTCCCAATACCGACCGTTACCCAGACCGACCTATCCCAATACCGACCGTCCCCAATACCGACCGTTCCCAATACCGACCATTTCCCAATACCGACCATTCCCAATACCGACCGTTCCCAATACCGACCGTTCCCCAATACTAACCATTCCCGAATACCGACCGTTCCCCAATACCGACAGTTCCCAATACCGACCTTTCCCCAATACCGACCGTTCCCCAATACCGACCGTTCCCCAATACCGATCGTCCCCAATACTGACCGCTCCCAATACTGACCGTTCCCAATACCGACCGTCCCCAATACCGACCGTTCCCAATACCAATCGTTCCCAATACTGACCGCTCCCCAATACCGACCGTTCCCCAATACCGACCGTTCCCAATACCGACCGTTCCCCAATACGGACCATTCCCCATACCGACCGTTCCCGAATACCGACCATTCCAAATACCGACCATTCCCAATACCGACCGTTCCCCAATACCGGCCGTTCCCAATACCGACCGTTCTCCAGTACCGACTGTTCCTAATACCGACCGTTCCCCATACCGACCTTTCCCAATACCGACCGTCCCCCAATACCGACCGTCCCCAATACCGACCATTCCCCAATACCGACCGTTCCCAATACCGACCGTTCCCCAATACCGACCGTTCCCCAATAACGACCGTTCCCAATACTGGCCATTCACCAATCCCGACCGTTCCCCAGTACCGACTGTTCCTAATACCGACCGTTCCCCATACCGACCTTTCCCAATACCGACCATTCCCCAATACCGACCATTCCCAATACCGACCGTTCCCCAATACCGGCCGTTCCCAATACCGATCGTTCCCCATACCGACCTTTCCCAATACCGACCGTTACCCAGACCGACCTATCCCAATACCGACCGTTCCCAATACCGACCGTTCCCAATACCGACCTTTCCCAATACCGACCGTTCCCCAATTCCGACCGTTCCCAATACCGACCGTTCCCCAATACCGACCGTTGCCAATACCGACCGTTCCCAATACTGACCGCTCCCAATACTGACCGTTCCCAATATTGACCATCCCCAATACCGACCGTTCCCCAATACTAACCATTCCCCAATACGGACCGTTCCCCAATACCGACAGTTCCCAATACCGACCGTTCCCCAATACCGACCGTTCCCAATACCGACCGTTCCCCAATACCGACTGTTCCCCAATACCGACCATTCCCAATACCGACCATTCCCCAATACCGACCATTCCCAATACCGACCATTCCCCAATACTGACCGTTCCCCAATACCGACTGTTCCCAATACCGACCGTTCCCCAATACCGACTGTTCCCCAATACCGACCATTCCAAATACCGACCGTTCCCCAATACCGACCGTTCCCCTATACCGTCCGTCCCCAATGCCGACCTTCCCCAATACCGACCGTTCCCAATACCGACCGTTCCCAATACTGACCGCTCCCAATACTGACCGTTCCCAATACAGACCGTCCCCAATAGCGACCGTTCCCCAATACCGACCGATTCCCAATACTGACCGTTCCCCAATACCGACCGTTCCCAATACCGACCGTTCTCCAATACCGACCGTTCCCAATACTGACCGTTCCCCAATACCGACCATTCCCAATACCGACCGTTCCCCAATACCGACCGTTCCCAATACTGGCCATTCACCAATCCCGACCGTTCCCCAGTACCGACTGTTCCTAATACCGACCGTTCCCCATACCGACCTTTCCCAATACCGACCATTCCCCAATACCGACCATTCCCAATACCGACCGTTCCCCAATACCGGCCGTTCCCAATACCGATCGTTCCCCATACCGACCTTTCCCAATACCGACCGTTACCCAGACCGACCTATCCCAATACCGACCGTTCCCAATACCGACCATTCCCAATACTGACCTTTCCCAATACCGACCGTTCCCCAATTCCGACCGTTCCCAATACCGACTGTTCCCCAATACCGACCGTTGCCAATACCGACCGTTCCCAATACTGACCGCTCCCAATACTGACCGTTCCCAATATTGACCGTCCCCAATACCGACCGTTCCCCAATACTAACCATTCCCCAATACCGACCGTTCCCCAATACCGACAGTTCCCAATACCGACCGTTCCCCAATACCGACCGTTCCCCAATACCGACCGTTCCCCAATACCGACCGTCCCCAATACTGACCGCTCCCAATACTGACCGTTCCCAATACCGACCGTCCCCAATACCGACCGTTCCCAATACCAATCGTTCCCAATACTGACCGCTCCCCAATACCGACCGTTCCCCAATACCGACCGTTCCCAATACCGACCGTTCCCCAATACGGACCATTCCCCAATACCGACCGTTCCCCAATACCGACCATTCTAAATACCGACTGTTCCCCAATATCGACCGTTCCCAATACCGACCGTTCCCCAATACCGACCGTTCTCCAATACCAACCGTTCCCAATACCAACCGTTCCCAATAATGGCCATTCACCAATCCCGACCGTTCTCCAGTACCGACTGTTCCTAATACCGACCATTCCCCATACCGACCTTTCCCAATACCGACCGTTCCCCAATACCGACCATTCCCAATACCGACCATTCCCCAATACCGGCCGTTCCCAATACCGACCGTTCCCCATACCGACCTTTCCCAATACCGACCGTTACCCATACCGACCTTTCCCAATACCGACCGTTCCCCAATACCGACCGTCCCCAATACCGACCGTTCCCCAATACCGACTGTTCCCCAATACCGACCATTCCAAATACCGACCGTTCCCCAATACCGACCGTTCCCCTATACCGTCTGTCCCCAATGCCGACCTTCCCCAATACCGTCCGTTCCCCAATTCCGACCGTTCCCCAATACCGACCGTCCCCAATACCGACCGTTCCCCTATACCGAACGTCCCCAATACCGACTGTCCCCAATACCGACCGTCCCCAATACCGACCGTCCCCAATACCGACCATTTCCCAATACCGACCGTTCCCAATACCGACCGTTCCCCAATACCGACCGTTCCCCAATACCGACCGTTCCCAATACTGGCCATTCACCAATCCCGACCGTTCCCCAGTACCGACTGTTCCTAATACCGACCGTTCCCCATACCGACCTTTCCCAATACCGACCATTCCCCAATACTGACCATTCCCAATACCGACCGTTCCCCAATACCGGCCGTTCCCAATACCGATCGTTCCCCATACCGACCTTTCCCAATACCGACCGTTACCCAGACCGACCTATCCCAATACCGACCGTTCCCAATACCGACCGTTCCCAATACCGACCGTTCCCCAATTCCGACCGTTCCCCAATTCCGACCTTTCCCAATACCGACCATTCCCCAATACTGACCATTCCCAATACCGACCGTTCCCCAATACCGGCCGTTCCCAATACCGATCGTTCCCCATACCGACCTTTCCCAATACCGACCGTTACCCAGACCGACCTATCCCAATACCGACCGTTCCCAATACCGACCGTTCCCAATACCGACCTTTCCCAATACCGACCGTTCCCCAATTCCGACCGTCCCCAATGCCGACCTTCCCCAATACCGACCGTTCCCAATACCGACTGTTCCCAATACTGACCGCTCCCAATACTGACCGTTCCCAATACAGACCGTCCCCAATAGCGACCGTTCCCCAATACCGACCGTTTCCCAATACTGACCGTTCCCCAGTACCGACCGTTCCCAATACCGACCGTTCTCCAATACCGACCGTTCCCAATACTGACCGTTCCCCAATACCGACCGTTCCCAATACCGACCGTTCCCCAATACCGACCGTTCCCAATACTGGCCATTCACCAATCCCGACCGTTCCCCAGTACCGACTGTTCCTAATACCGACCGTTCCCCATAAAGAACCTTTCCCAATACCGACCATTCCCCAATACCGACCATTCCCAATACCGACCGTTCCCCAATACCGGCCGTTCCCAATACCGATCGTTCCCCATACCGACCTTTCCCAATACCGACCGTTACCCAGACCGACCTATCCCAATACCGACCGTCCCCAATACCGACCGTTCCCAATACCGACCATTTCCCAATACCGACCATTCCCAATACCGACCGTTCCCAATACCGACCGTTCCCCAATACTAACCATTCCCGAATACCGACCGTTCCCCAATACCGACAGTTCCCAATACCGACCTTTCCCCAATACCGACCGTTCCCCAATACCGACCGTTCCCCAATACCGATCGTCCCCAATACTGACCGCTCCCAATACTGACCGTTCCCAATACCGACCGTCCCCAATACCGACCGTTCCCAATACCAATCGTTCCCAATACTGACCGCTCCCCAATACCGACCGTTCCCCAATACCGACCGTTCCCAATACCGACCGTTCCCCAATACGGACCATTCCCCATACCGACCGTTCCCGAATACCGACCATTCCAAATACCGACCATTCCCAATACCGACCGTTCCCCAATACCGGCCGTTCCCAATACCGACCGTTCTCCAGTACCGACTGTTCCTAATACCGACCGTTCCCCATACCGACCTTTCCCAATACCGACCGTCCCCCAATACCGACCGTCCCCAATACCGACCATTCCCCAATACCGACCGTTCCCAATACCGACCGTTCCCCAATACCGACCGTTCCCCAATAACGACCGTTCCCAATACTGGCCATTCACCAATCCCGACCGTTCCCCAGTACCGACTGTTCCTAATACCGACCGTTCCCCATACCGACCTTTCCCAATACCGACCATTCCCCAATACCGACCATTCCCAATACCGACCGTTCCCCAATACCGGCCGTTCCCAATACCGATCGTTCCCCATACCGACCTTTCCCAATACCGACCGTTACCCAGACCGACCTATCCCAATACCGACCGTTCCCAATACCGACCGTTCCCAATACCGACCTTTCCCAATACCGACCGTTCCCCAATTCCGACCGTTCCCAATACCGACCGTTCCCCAATACCGACCGTTGCCAATACCGACCGTTCCCAATACTGACCGCTCCCAATACTGACCGTTCCCAATATTGACCATCCCCAATACCGACCGTTCCCCAATACTAACCATTCCCCAATACGGACCGTTCCCCAATACCGACAGTTCCCAATACCGACCGTTCCCCAATACCGACCGTTCCCAATACCGACCGTTCCCCAATACCGACTGTTCCCCAATACCGACCATTCCCAATACCGACCATTCCCCAATACCGACCATTCCCAATACCGACCATTCCCCAATACTGACCGTTCCCCAATACCGACTGTTCCCAATACCGACCGTTCCCCAATACCGACTGTTCCCCAATACCGACCATTCCAAATACCGACCGTTCCCCAATACCGACCGTTCCCCTATACCGTCCGTCCCCAATGCCGACCTTCCCCAATACCGACCGTTCCCAATACCGACCGTTCCCAATACTGACCGCTCCCAATACTGACCGTTCCCAATACAGACCGTCCCCAATAGCGACCGTTCCCCAATACCGACCGATTCCCAATACTGACCGTTCCCCAATACCGACCGTTCCCAATACCGACCGTTCTCCAATACCGACCGTTCCCAATACTGACCGTTCCCCAATACCGACCATTCCCAATACCGACCGTTCCCCAATACCGACCGTTCCCAATACTGGCCATTCACCAATCCCGACCGTTCCCCAGTACCGACTGTTCCTAATACCGACCGTTCCCCATACCGACCTTTCCCAATACCGACCATTCCCCAATACCGACCATTCCCAATACCGACCGTTCCCCAATACCGGCCGTTCCCAATACCGATCGTTCCCCATACCGACCTTTCCCAATACCGACCGTTACCCAGACCGACCTATCCCAATACCGACCGTTCCCAATACCGACCGTTCCCAATACCGACCTTTCCCAATACCGACCGTTCCCCAATTCCGACCGTTCCCAATACCGACTGTTCCCCAATACCGACCGTTGCCAATACCGACCGTTCCCAATACTGACCGCTCCCAATATTGACCGTTCCCAATATTGACCGTCCCCAATACCGACCGTTCCCCAATACTAACCATTCCCCAATACCGACCGTTCCCCAATACCGACAGTTCCCAATACCGACCGTTCCCCAATACCGACCGTTCCCCAATACCGACCGTTCCCCAATACCGACCGTCCCCAATACTGACCGCTCCCAATACTGACCGTTCCCAATACCGACCGTCCCCAATACCGACCGTTCCCAATACCAATCGTTCCCAATACTGACCGCTCCCCAATACCGACCGTTCCCCAATACCGACCGTTCCCAATACCGACCGTTCCCCAATACGGACCATTCCCCAATACCGACCGTTCCCCAATACCGACCATTCTAAATACCGACTGTTCCCCAATATCGACCGTTCCCAATACCGACCGTTCCCCAATACCGACCGTTCTCCAATACCAACCGTTCCCAATACCAACCGTTCCCAATAATGGCCATTCACCAATCCCGACCGTTCTCCAGTACCGACTGTTCCTAATACCGACCATTCCCCATACCGACCTTTCCCAATACCGACCGTTCCCCAATACCGACCATTCCCAATACCGACCATTCCCCAATACCGGCCGTTCCCAATACCGACCGTTCCCCATACCGACCTTTCCCAATACCGACCGTTACCCATACCGACCTTTCCCAATACCGACCGTTCCCCAATACCGACCGTCCCCAATACCGACCGTTCCCCAATACCGACTGTTCCCCAATACCGACCATTCCAAATACCGACCGTTCCCCAATACCGACCGTTCCCCTATACCGTCCGTCCTCAATGCCGACCTTCCCCAATACCGTCCGTTCCCCAATTCCGACCGTTCCCCAATACCGACCGTCCCCAATACCGACCGTTCCCCTATACCGAACGTCCCCAATACCGACTGTCCCCAATACCGACCGTCCCCAATACCGACCGTCCCCAATACCGACCATTTCCCAATACCGACCGTTCCCAATACCGACCGTTCCCCAATACCGACCGTTCCCCAATACCGACCGTTCCCAATACTGGCCATTCACCAATCCCGACCGTTCCCCAGTACCGACTGTTCCTAATACCGACCGTTCCCCATACCGACCTTTCCCAATACCGACCATTCCCCAATACTGACCATTCCCAATACCGACCGTTCCCCAATACCGGCCGTTCCCAATACCGATCGTTCCCCATACCGACCTTTCCCAATACCGACCGTTACCCAGACCGACCTATCCCAATACCGACCGTTCCCAATACCGACCGTTCCCAATACCGACCTTTCCCAATACCGACCGTTCCCCAATTCCGACCGTTCCCAATACCGACCGTTCCCCAATACCGACCGTTGCCAATACCGACCGTTCCCAATACTGACCGCTCCCAATACTGACCGTTCCCAATATTGACCGTCCCCAATACCGACCGTTCCCCAATACTAACCATTCCCCAATACCGACCGTTCCCCAATACCGACCGTTCCCAATACCGACCGTTCCCCAATACCGACTGTTCCCCAATACCGACCATTCCCAACCCCAATACCGACCATTCCCAATACCGACCATTCCCCAATACCGACTGTTCCCAATACCGACCGTTCCCCAATACCGACTGTTCCCCAATACCGACCATTCCAAATACCGACCGTTCCCCAATACCGACCGTTCCCCAATAACGACCGTTCCCCAATACCGACCGTTCCCAATACTGACCGCTCCCAATACTGACCGTTCCCAATACCGACCGTTCCCCAATACCGACCGTTCCCCAATACCGACCGTTCCCCAATTCCGACCGTTCCCAATACTGACCGCTCCCAATACCGTCCGTCCCCAATGCCGACCTTCCCCAATACCGACCGTTCCCAATACCGACCGTTCCCAATACTGACCGCTCCCAATACTGACCGTTCCCAATACCGACCGTTCCCCAATACCGACCGTTCCCAATACTGGCCATTCACCAATCCCGACCTTTTCCCCGGTACCGACTGTTGCTAATACCGACCGTTCCCCATACCGACCTTTCCCAATACCGACCATTCCCCAATACCGACCATTCCCAATACCGACCGTTCCCCAATACCGGCCGTTCCCAATACCGATCGTTCCCCATACCGACCTTTCCCAATACCGACCGTTACCCAGACCGACCTATCCCAATACCGACCGTTCCCAATACCGACCGTTCCCAATACCGACCTTTCCCAATACCGACCGTTCCCCAATTCCGACCGTTCCCAATACCGACCGTTCCCCAATACCGACCGTTGCCAATACCGACCGTTCCCAATACTGACCGCTCCCAATACTGACCGTTCCCAATATTGACCGTCCCCAATACCGACCGTTCCCCAATACTAACCATTCCCCAATACCGACCGTTCCCCAATACCGACAGTTCCCAATACCGACCGTTCCCCAGTACCGACCGTTCCCCAATACCGACCGTTCCCCAATACCGACCGTCCCCAATACTGACCGCTCCCAATACTGACCGTTCCCAATACCGACCGTCCCCAATACCGACCGTTCCCAATACCAATCGTTCCCAATACTGACCGCTCCCCAATACCGACCGTTCCCCAATACCGACCGTTCCCAATACCGACCGTTCCCCAATACGGACCATTCCCCAATACCGACCGTGCCCCAATACCGACCATTCCAAATACCGACTGTTCCCCAATATCGCCCGTTCCCAATACCGACCGTTCCCCAATACCGACCGTTCTCCAATACCGACCGTTCCCAATACCAACCGTTCCCAATAATGGCCATTCACCAATCCCGACCGTTCTCCAGTACCGACTGTTCCTAATACCGACCGTTCCCCATACCGACCTTTCCCAATACCGACCGTTCCCCAATACCGACCATTCCCAATACCGACCGTTCCCCAATACCGGCCGTTCCCAATACCGACCGTTCCCCATACCGACCTTTGCCAATACCGACCGTTACCCATACCGACCTTTCCCAATACCGACCGTTCCCCAATACCGACCGTCCCCAATACCGACCGTCCCCAATACCGACCATTCCCCAATACCGACCGTTCCCCAATAACGACCATTCCAAATACCGACTGTTCCCCAATATCGACCGTTCCCAATACCGACCTTTCCCCAATACCGACCGTTCTCCAATACCGACCGTTCCCAATACCAACCGTTCCCAATAATGGCCATTCACCAATCCCAACCGTTCTCCAGTACCGACTGTTCCTAATACCGACCGTTCCCCATACCGACCGTTCCCAATACCGACCGTTCCCCAATACCGACCATTCCCAATACCGACCGTTCCCCAATACCAGCCGTTCCCAATAATGATCGTTCTCCAGTACCGACTGTTCCTAATACCGACCGTTCCCCATACCGACCTTTCCCAATACCGACCGTTCCCCAATACCGACCGTCCCCAATACCGACCGTCCCCAATACCGACCATTTCCCAATACCGACCGTTCCCAATACCGACCGTTCCCCAATACCGACCGTTCCCCAATACCGACCGTTCCCAATACTGGCCATTCACCAATCCCGACCGTTCCCCAGTACCGACTGTTACTAATACCGACCGTTCCCTATACTGACCTTTCCCAATACCGACCATTCCCCAAAACCGACCATTCCCAATACCGACCGTTCCCCAATACCGGCCGTTCCCAATACCGATCGTTCCCCATACCGACCTTTCCCAATACCGACCGTTACCCAGACCGACCTATCCCAATACCGACCGTTCCCAATACCGACCGTTCCCAATACCGACCTTTCCCAATACCGACCGTTCCCCAATTCCGACCGTTCCCAATACCGACCGTTCCCCAATACCGACCGTTGCCAATACCGACCGTTCCCAATACTGACCGCTCCCAATACTGACCGTTCCCAATATTGACCGTCCCCAATACCGACCGTTCCCCAATACTAACCATTCCCCAATACCGACCGTTCCCCAATACCGACAGTTCCCAATACCGACCGTTCCCCAGTACCGACCGTTCCCCAATACCGACCGTTCCCCAATACCGACCGTCCCCAATACTGACCGCTCCCAATACTGACCGTTCCCAATACCGACCGTCCCCAATACCGACCGTTCCCAATACCAATCGTTCCCAATACTGACCGCTCCCCAATACCGACCGTTCCCCAATACCGACCGTTCCCAATACCGACCGTTCCCCAATACGGACCATTCCCCAATACCGACCGTGCCCCAATACCGACCATTCCAAATACCGACTGTTCCCCAATATCGCCCGTTCCCAATACCGACCGTTCCCCAATACCGACCGTTCTCCAATACCGACCGTTCCCAATACCAACCGTTCCCAATAATGGCCATTCACCAATCCCGACCGTTCTCCAGTACCGACTGTTCCTAATACCGACCGTTCCCCATACCGACCTTTCCCAATACCGACCGTTCCCCAATACCGACCATTCCCAATACCGACCGTTCCCCAATACCGGCCGTTCCCAATACCGACCGTTCCCCATACCGACCTTTGCCAATACCGACCGTTACCCATACCGACCTTTCCCAATACCGACCGTTCCCCAATACCGACCGTCCCCAATACCGACCGTCCCCAATACCGACCATTCCCCAATACCGACCGTTCCCCAATACCGACCATTCCAAATACCGACTGTTCCCCAATATCGACCGTTCCCAATACCGACCTTTCCCCAATACCGACCGTTCTCCAATACCGACCGTTCCCAATACCAACCGTTCCCAATAATGGCCATTCACCAATCCCGACCGTTCTCCAGTACCGACTGTTCCTAATACCGACCGTTCCCCATACCGACCGTTCCCAATACCGACCGTTCCCCAATACCGACCATTCCCAATACCGACCGTTCCCCAATACCAGCCGTTCCCAAAAATGATCGTTCTCCAGTACCGACTGTTCCTAATACCGACCGTTCCCCATACCGACCTTTCCCAATACCGACCGTTCCCCAATACCGACCGTCCCCAATACCGACCGTCCCCAATACCGACCATTTCCCAATACCGACCGTTCCCAATACCGACCGTTCCCCAATACCGACCGTTCCCCAATACCGACCGTTCCCAATACTGGCCATTCACCAATCCCGACCGTTCCCCAGTACCGACTGTTACTAATACCGACCGTTCCCTATACCGACCTTTCCCAATACCGACCATTCCCCAATACCGACCATTCCCAATACCGACCGTTCCCCAATACCGGCCGTTCCCAATACCGATCGTTCCCCATACCGACCTTTCCCAATACCGACCGTTACCCAGACCGACCTATCCCAATACCGACCGTTCCCAATACCGACCGTTCCCAATACCGACCTTTCCCAATACCGACCGTTCCCCAATTCCGACCGTTGCCAATACCGACCGTTCCCAATACTGACCGCTCCCAATACTGACCGTTCCCAATATTGACCGTCCCCAATACCGACCGTTCCCCAATACTAACCATTCCCCAATACCGACCGTTCCCCAATACCGACAGTTCCCAATACCGACCGTTCCCCAATACCGACCGTTCCCAATACCGACCGTTCCCCAATACCGACTGTTCCCCAATACCGACCATTCCCAATACCGACCATTCCCCAATACCGACCATTCCCAATACCGACCATTCCCCAATACTGACCGTTCCCCAATACCGACTGTTCCCAATACCGACCGTTCCCCAATACCGACTGTTCCCCAATACCGACCATTCCAAATACCGACCGTTCCCCAATACCGACCGTTCCCCTATACCGTCCGTCCCCAATGCCGACCTTCCCCAATACCGACCGTTCCCAATACCGACCGTTCCCAATACTGACCGCTCCCAATACTGACCGTTCCCAATACAGACCGTCCCCAATAGCGACCGTTCCCCAATACCGACCGTTTCCCAATACTGACCGTTCCCCAATACCGACCGTTCCCAATACCAACCGTTCTCCAATACCGACCGTTCCCAATACTGACCGTTCCCCAATACCGACCGTTCCCAATACCGACCGTTCCCCAATACCGACCGTTCCCAATACTGGCCATTCACCAATCCCGACCGTTCCCCAGTACCGACTGTTCCTAATACCGACCGTTCCCCATACCGACCTTTCCCAATACCGACCATTCCCCAATACCGACCATTCCCAATACCGACCGTTCCCCAATACCGGCCGTTCCCAATACCGATCGTTCCCCATACCGACCTTTCCCAATACCGACCGTTACCCAGACCGACCTATCCCAATACCGACCGTTCCCAATACCGACCGTTCCCAATACCGACCTTTCCCAATACCGACCGTTCCCCAATTCCGACCGTTCCCAATACCGACCGTTCCCCAATACCGACCGTTGCCAATACCGACCGTTCCCAATACTGACCGCTCCCAATACTGACCGTTCCCAATATTGACCGTCCCCAATACCGACCGTTCCCCAATACCGACAGTTCCCAATACCGACCGTTCCCCAATACCGACCGTTCCCCAATACCGACCGTTCCCCAATACCGACCGTCCCCAATACTGACCGCTCCCAATACTGACCGTTCCCAATACCGACCGTCCCCAATACCGACCGTTCCCAATACCAATCGTTCCCAATACTGACCGCTCCCCAATACCGACCGTTCCCCAATACCGACCGTTCCCAATACCGACCGTTCCCCAATACGGACCATTCCCCAATACCGACCGTTCCCCAATACCGACCATTCCAAATACCGACTGTTCCCCAATATCGACCGTTCCCAATACCGACCGTTCCCCAATACCGACCGTTCTCCAATACCGACCGTTCCCAATACCAACCGTTCCCAATAATGGCCATTCACCAATCCCGACCGTTCCCCAGTACCGACCGTTCCTAATACCGACCGTTCCCCAATACCGACCGTTTCCCAATACTGACCGTTCCCCAATACCGACCGTTCCCAATACCGACCGTTCCCCAATACCGACCGTTCCCCAATACCGACCGTTCCCCAATACTGACCATTCCCCAATACCGACCGTTCCCCAATACCGACCGTTCCCAATACTGACCGCTCCAAATACCGACCGTCCCCAATACCGACCGTTCCCCAATACTGACCATTCCCCAATACCGACCGTTCCCCAATACCGACCGTTCCCAATACCGACCGTTCCCCAATACCGACCGTCTCCAATACCGACCGTTCCCAATACCGACCGTTCCCAATACCGACTGTTCCCCAATACTGACCGTTTCCAATACCGACCATTCCCCAATACCGACCGTTCCCCAATACCGACCGTCCCCAATACCGACCGTTCCCCAATACCGACCGTCCCCAATACCGACCGTCCCCAATACCGACCGTCCCCAATACCGACCATTTCCCAATACCGACCGTTCTCCAATACCGACCGTCCCCAATACCGACCGTCCCCAATACCGACCGTTCCCCAATACCGACCGTCCCCAATGCTGACCGCTCCCAATACTGACCGTTCCCAATACCGACCGTCCCCAATACCGACCGTTCCCAATACCGATCGTTCCCAATACTGACCGCTCCCCAATACCGACCGTTCCCCAATACCGACTGTTCCCAATACCGACCGTTCCCCAATACGGACCATTCCCCAATACCGACCGTTCCCCAATACCGACCGTTCCCAATACCGACTGTTCCCCAATATCGACCGTTCCCAATACCGACCGTTCCCCAATACCGACCGTTCTCCAATACCGACCGTTCCCAATACCAACCGTTTCCAATAATGGCCATTCACCAATCCCGACCGTTCCCCAGTACCGACCGTTCCCCAATACCGACCGTTCCCAATACCGACCGTTCCCCAATACGGACCATAACCCAATACCGACCATTCCCCAATACCGGCCATTCCCAATACCGACCGTTCC
The DNA here is from genome assembly GCF_044704955.1 of Pristiophorus japonicus. Taxonomy (NCBI): domain Eukaryota; kingdom Metazoa; phylum Chordata; class Chondrichthyes; family Pristiophoridae; genus Pristiophorus; species Pristiophorus japonicus. The sequence goes on along the minus strand of NC_091989.1, from coordinate 86,629,967 downwards.
CCATACCGATCTTTCCCAATACCGACCGTTACCCATACCGACCTTTCCCAATACCGACCGTTCCCAATACCGATCGTTCCCAATACCGACCGTTCCCCATACCGACCTTTCCCAATTATGACCGTTCCCCAATACCGACCGTTCCCAATACCGACCGTTCCCCTAGACCGACCGTCCCCAATACCAACTGTCCCCAATACCGACCGTTCCCAATACCGACCGTCCCCAATACCAACCGTTCCCCAATACCGACCGTTTCCCAATACTGACCGTTCCCCAATACCGACCGTTCCCAATACTGACCGCTCCAAATACCGACCGTCCCCAATATCGACCGTTCCCCAATACTGACCGTTCCCCAATACCGACCGTTCCCCAATACCGACCGTTCCCAATACCGACCGTTCCCCAATACCGACCGTCCCCAATACCGACCGTTCCCAATACCGACCGTTCCCAATACCGACTGTTCCCCAATACCGACCGTTTCCAATACCGACCATTCCCCAATACCGTCCATTCCCCAATACCGACCGTTCCCCAATACCGACCGTCCCCAATACCGACCGTTCCCCTATACCGACCGTCCCCAATACCGACCGTCCCCAATACTGACCGTCCCCAATACCGACCATTTCCCAATACCGACCGTTCCCAATACCGACCGTTCCCCAATACCGACCGTTCCCCAATACCAACCGTTCCCAATAATGGCCATTCACCAATCCCGACCGTTCCCCAGTACCGACTGTTCCTAATACCGACCGTTCCCCATACCGACCTTTCCCAATACCGACCGTTCCCCAATACCGACCATTCCCAATACCGACCGTTCCCCAATACCGGCCGTTCCCAATACCGACCGTTCCCCATACCGACCTTTCCCAATACCGACTGTTACCCATACCGACCTTTCCCAATACCGACCGTTCCCAATACCGACCGATCCCCAGACCGACCTTTCCCAATACCGACCGTTCCCCAATACCGACCGTTCCCAATACCGACCGTTCCCCAATACCGACCATCCCCAATACCGACCGTCCCCAATACCGACCATCCCCAATACCGACCGTCCCCAATACCGACCGTTCCCAATACCGACTGTCCCCAATACCGACCGTTCCCAATACCGACCGTTCCCAATACCGACCGTTCCCCAATACCGACCGTTGCCAATACCGACCGTTCCCAATACTGACCGCTCCCAATACTGACCGTTCCCAATACCGACCGTCCCCAATACCGAGCGTTCCCCAATACTAACCAATCCCCAAACCGACCGTTCCCCAATACCGACCGTTCCCAATACCGACCGTTCCCCAATACCGACTGTTCCCAATACCGACCGTTCCCCAATACGGACCATTCCCCAATACCGACCGTTCCCCAATACTGACCGTTCCCAATACCGACTGTTCCCCAATATCGACCGTTCCCAATACCGACCGTTCCCCAATACCGACCGTTCTCCAATACCGACCGTTCCCAATACCAACCGTTCCCAATAATGGCCATTCACCAATCCCGACCGTTCCCCAGTACCGACCGTTCCCCAATACCGACCGTTCCCAATACCGACCGTTCCCCAATACGGACCATAACCCAATACCGACCATTCCCCAATACCGACCATTCCCAATACCGACCGTTCCCCAATACCGGCCATTCCCAATACCGACCGTTCCCCATACCGACCTTTCCCAATACCGACCGTTACCCATACCGACCTTTCCCAATACCGACCGTTCCCAATACCGATCGTTCCCAATACCGACCGTTCCCCATACCGACCTTTCCCAATTATGACCGTTCCCCAATACCGACCGTTCCCAATACCGACCGTTCCCCTAGACCGACCGTCCCCAAAAGCAACTGTCCCCAATACCGACCGTTCCCAATACCGACCGTCCCCAATATCGACCGTTCCCAATACCGACCGTTCCCCAATACCGACCGTTCCCCAATACCAACCGTTCCCAATAATGGCCATTCACCAATCCCGACCGTTCCCCAGTACCGACTGTTCCTAATACCGACCGTTCCCCATACCGACCTTTCCCAATACCGACCGTTCCCCAATACCGACCATTCCCAATACCGACCGTTCCCCAATACCGGCCGTTCCCAATACCGACCGTTCCCCATACCGACCTTTCCCAATACCGACTGTTACCCATACCGACCTTTCCCAATACCGACCGATCCCCAGACCGATCTTTCCCAATACCGACCGTTCCCCAATACCGACCGTTCCCAATACCGACCGTTCCCCAATACCGACCATCCCCAATACCGACCGTCCCCAATACCGACCATCCCCAATACCGACCGTCCCCAATACCGACCGTTCCCAATACCGACTGTCCCCAATACCGACCGTTACCAATACCGACCGTTCCCAATACCGACCGTTCCCCAATACCGACCGTTGCCAATACCGACCGTTCCCAATACTGACCGCTCCCAATACTGACCGTTCCCAATACCGACCGTCCCCAATACCGAGCGTTCCCCAATACTAACCAATCCCCAAACCGACCGTTCCCCAATACCGACCGTTCCCAATACCGACCGTTCCCCAATACCGACTGTTCCCAATACCGACCGTTCCCCAATACGGACCATTCCCCAATACCGACCGTTCCCCAATACTGACCGTTCCCAATACCGACTGTTCCCCAATATCGACCGTTCCCAATACCGACCGTTCCCCAATACCGACCGTTCTCCAATACCGACCGTTCCCAATACCAACCGTTCCCAATAATGGCCATTCACCAATCCCGACCGTTCCCCAGTACCGACCGTTCCCCAATACCGACCGTTCCCAATACCGACCGTTCCCCAATACGGACCATAACCCAATACCGACCATTCCCCAATACCGACCATTCCCAATACCGACCGTTCCCCAATACCGGCCATTCCCAATACCGACCGTTCCCCATACCGACCTTTCCCAATACCGACCGTTACCCATACCGACCTTTCCCAATACCGACCGTTCCCAATACCGATCGTTCCCAATACCGACCGTTCCCCATACCGACCTTTCCCAATTATGACCGTTCCCCAATACCGACCGTTCCCAATACCGACCGTTCCCCTAGACCGACCGTCCCCAAAAGCAACTGTCCCCAATACCGACCGTTCCCAATACCGACCGTCCCCAATATCGACCGTTCCCAATACCGACCGTTCCCCAATACCGACCGTTCCCCAATACCAACCGTTCCCAATAATGGCCATTCACCAATCCCGACCGTTCCCCAGTACCGACTGTTCCTAATACCGACCGTTCCCCATACCGACCTTTCCCAATACCGACCGTTCCCCAATACCGACCATTCCCAATACCGACCGTTCCCCAATACCGGCCGTTCCCAATACCGACCGTTCCCCATACCGACCTTTCCCAATACCGACTGTTACCCATACCGACCTTTCCCAATACCGACCGTTCCCAATACCGACCGTTCCCCAGACCGACCTTTCCCAATACCGACCGTTCCCCAATACCGACCGTTCCCAATACCGACCGTTCCCCTATACCGACCGTCCCCAATACCGACCATCCCCAATACCGACCGTCCCCAATACCGACCGTTCCCAATACCGACCGTCCCCAATACCGACCGTTCCCAATACCGACCGTTCCCAATACCGACCGTTCCCCAATACCGACCGTTGCCAATACCGACCGTTCCCAATACTGACCGCTCCCAATACTGACCGTTCCCAATACCGACCGTCCCCAATACCGAGCGTTCCCCAATACTAACCAATCCCCAAACCGACCGTTCCCCAATACCGACCGTTCCCAATACCGACCGTTGCCCAATACCGACCATTCCCAATACCGACCATTCCCCAATACCGACCATTCCCAATACCGACCATTCCCCAATACTGACCGTTCCCCAATACCGACTGTTCCCAATACCGACCATTCCCCAATACCGACTGTTCCCCAATACCGACCATTCCAAATACCGACCGTTCCCCAATACCGACCATTCCCCAATACCGACCGTTCCCCAATACCGACCGTTCCCCATACCGACCTTTCCCAATACCGACCGTTACCCATACCGACCTTTCCCAATACCGACCGTTCCCAATACCGACCGTTCCCAATACCGACCGTTCCCCATACCGACCTTTCCCAATACCGACCGTTCCCAATACCGACCGTCCCCAATACCGACCTTTCCCAATACCGACCGTTCCCCAATACCGACCGTTCCCAATACCGACCTTTCCCAATACCGACCGTTCCCCATACCGACCTTTCCCAATACCGACCGTTACCCATACCGACCTTTCCCAATACCGACCGTTGCCAATACCGACCGTCCCCAATACCGACCTTTCCCAATACCGACCGTTCCCCATACTGACCGTTACCCATACCGACCGTTCCCAATACCGACCGTCCCCAATACCGACCTTTCCCAATACCGACCGTTACCCATACCGACCGTTCCCAATACCGACCGTTCCCCATACTGACCGTTACCCATACCGACCGTTCCCAATACCGACCGTTCCCCATACCGACCTTTCCCAATACCGACCGTTACCCATACCGACCGTTCCCAATACCGACCGTCCCCAATACCGACCTTTCCCAATACCGACCGTTCCCCAATACCGACCGTCCCCAATACCGACCGTTCCCAATACCGACCTTTCCCAATACCGACCGTTCCCCATACCGACCTTTCCCAATACCGACCGTTCCCCATACCGACCTTTCCCAATACCGACCGTCCCCAATACCGACCTTTCCCAATACCGACCGTTCCCCAATACCGACCGTTCCCAATACCGACCTTTCCTAATACCGACCGTTACCCATACCGACCTTTCCCAATACCGACCGTTCCCCAATACCGACCGTTCCCAATACTTGCCGTTCCCCAATACCGACCGTTTCCAATACCGACCGTTCCCCAGACCGACCTTTCCCAATACCGACCATTCCCCTTACCGACCTTTCCCAATACCGACCGTTCCGAATGCCAACCGTTCCCAATACCGACCGTTCCCCATAACGACCTTTCCCAATATCGACCATTCCCCTATACCGACCGTACCCAATACCGACCGTTCCCCAATAACGACCGTCCCCAATACCGACCGTCCCCAATAGCGACCGTTCCCCAATACCGACCGTTTCCCAATACTGACCGTTCCCCAATACCGACCGTTCCCAATACCAACCGTTCTCCAATACCGACCGTTCCCAATACTGACCGTTCCCCAATACCGACCGTTCCCAATACCGACCGTTCCCCAATACCGACCGTTCCCAATACTGGCCATTCACCAATCCCGACCGTTCCCCAGTACCGACTGTTCCTAATACCGACCGTTCCCCATACCGACCTTTCCCAATACCGACCATTCCCCAATACCGACCATTCCCAATACCGACCGTTCCCCAATACCGGCCGTTCCCAATACCGATCGTTCCCCATACCGACCTTTCCCAATACCGACCGTTACCCAGACCGACCTATCCCAATACCGACCGTTCCCAATACCGACCGTTCCCAATACCGACCTTTCCCAATACCGACCGTTCCCCAATTCCGACCGTTCCCAATACCGACCGTTCCCCAATACCGACCGTTGCCAATACCGACCGTTCCCAATACTGACCGCTCCCAATACTGACCGTTCCCAATATTGACCGTCCCCAATACCGACCGTGCCCCAATACCGACAGTTCCCAATACCGACCGTTCCCCAATACCGACCGTTCCCCAATACCGACCGTTCCCCAATACCGACCGTCCCCAATACTGACCGCTCCCAATACTGACCGTTCCCAATACCGACCGTCCCCAATACCGACCGTTCCCAATACCAATCGTTCCCAATACTGACCGCTCCCCAATACCGACCGTTCCCCAATACCGACCGTTCCCAATACCGACCGTTCCCCAATACGGACCATTCCCCAATACCGACCGTTCCCCAATACCGACCATTCCAAATACCGACTGTTCCCCAATATCGACCGTTCCCAATACCGACCGTTCCCCAATACCGACCGTTCTCCAATACCGACCGTTCCCAATACCAACCGTTCCCAATAATGGCCATTCACCAATCCCGACCGTTCCCCAGTACCGACCGTTCCTAATACCGACCGTTCCCCAATACGGACCATAACCCAATACCGACCATTCCCCAATACCGACCATTCCCAATACCGACCGTTCCGAATACCGACCGTTCCCAATACCGACCGTTCCCCATACCGACCTTTCCCAATACCGACTGTTCCCAATATCGACCATTCCCCTATACCGACCGTACCCAATACCGACCGTTCCCCAATAACGACCGTCCCCAATACCGACCGTCCCCAATACCGACCGTTCCCAATACCGACCGTCCCCAATACCGACCGTCCCAATACCGACCGTTCCCCATACCGAGTGTTCCCAATACCGACCGTTCCCCATACCGACTGTTCTCAATACCGACCGTTCCCCATACCGACTGTTCCCAATACTGACCGTTCCCCTATACCAACCGTTCCCCTATACCGACTGTCCCCAATACCGACCGTCCCCAATACCGACCTTCCCCAATACCGACCGTTCCCCAATACCGACCGTTCCCCAATACCGACCGTTGCCCAATACCGACCTTCCCCAATACCGACCGTTCCCCAATACCGACCGTTCCCCTATACCGTCCGTCCCCAATACCGACCTTCCCCAATACCGACCGTTCCCTAATACCGACCGTTCCCAATAACGACCATTCCCCAATACCGACTGTTCCCAATACCGACCGTCCCCAATACCGACCGTCCCCAATACCGACCATTTCCCAATACCGACCGTTCCCAATACCGACCGTTCTCCAATACCGACCGTCCCCAATACCGACCGTCCCCAATACCGACCGTTCCCCAATACCGACCGTCCCCAATACTGACCGCTCCCAATACTGACCGTTCCCAATACCGACCGTCCCCAATACCGACCGTTCCCAATACCGATCGTTCCCAATACTGACCGCTCCCCAATACCGACCGTTCCCCAATACCGACTGTTCCCAATACCGACCGTTCCCCAATACGGACCATTCCCCATACCGACCGTTCCCCAATACCGACCGTTCCCAATACCGACTGTTCCCCAATATCGACCGTTCCCAATACCGACCGTTCCCCAATACCGACCGTTCTCCAATACCGACCGTTCCCAATACCAACCGTTCCCAATAATGGCCATTCACCAATCCCAACCGTTCCCCAGTACCGACCGTTCCCCAATACCGACCGTTCCCAATACCGACCGTTCCCCTTTACCGACCATCCCCAATACCGACCGTCCCCAATACCGACCGTTCCCAATACCGACCGTCCTCAATACCGACCGTTCCCAATACCGACCGTTCCCCAATACCGACCGTTTCCCAATACTGACCGTTCCCCAATACCGACCGTTCCCAATACCGACCGTTCCCCAATACCGACCGTTCCCCAATACCGACCGTTCCCCAATACCGACCGTTCCCCAATACCGACCGTTCCCAATACTGACCGCTCCAAATACCGACCGTCCCCAATACCGACCGTTCCCCAATACTGACCATTCCCCAATACCGACCGTTCCCCAATACCGACCGTTCCCAATACCGACCGTTCCCCAATACCGACCGTCTCCAATACCGACCGTTCCCAATACCGACCGTTCCCAATACCGACTGTTCCCCAATACTGACCGTTTCCAATACCGACCATTCCCCAATACCGACCGTTCCCCAATACCGACCGTCCCCAATACCGACCGTTCCCCAATACCGACCGTCCCCAATACCGACCGTCCCCAATACCGACCGTCCCCAATACCGACCATTTCCCAATACCGACCGTTCCCAATACCGACGGTTCTCCAATACCGACCGTCCCCAATACCGACCGTCCCCAATACCGACCGTTCCCCAATACCGACCGTCCCCAATGCTGACCGCTCCCAATACTGACCGTTCCCAATACCGACCGTCCCCAATACCGACCGTTCCCAATACCGATCGTTCCCAATACTGACCGCTCCCCAATACCGACCGTTCCCCAATACCGACTGTTCCCAATACCGACCGTTCCCCAATACGGACCATTCCCCAATACCGACCGTTCCCCAATACCGACCGTTCCCAATACCGACTGTTCCCCAATATCGACCGTTCCCAATACCGACCGTTCCCCAATACCGACCGTTCTCCAATACCGACCGTTCCCAATACCAACCGTTTCCAATAATGGCCATTCACCAATCCCGACCGTTCCCCAGTACCGACCGTTCCCCAATACCGACCGTTCCCAATACCGACCGTTCCCCAATACGGACCATAACCCAATACCGACCATTCCCCAATACCGGCCATTCCCAATAACGACCGTTCCCCATACCGATCTTTCCCAATACCGACCGTTACCCATACCGACCTTTCCCAATACCGACCGTTCCCAATACCGATCGTTCCCAATACCGACCGTTCCCCATACCGACCTTTCCCAATTATGACCGTTCCCCAATACCGACCGTTCCCAATACCGACCGTTCCCCTAGACCGACCGTCCCCAATACCAACTGTCCCCAATACCGACCGTTCCCAATACCGACCGTCCCCAATACCGACCGTTCCCAATACCGACCGTTCCCCAATACCGACCGTTTCCCAATACTGACCGTTCCCCAATACCGACCGTTCCCAATACTGACCGCTCCAAATACCGACCGTCCCCAATACCGACCGTTCCCCAATACTGACCGTTCCCCAATACCGACCGTTCCCCAATACCGACCGTTCCCAATACCGACCGTTCCCCAATACCGACCGTCCCCAATACCGACCGTTCCCAATACCGACCGTTCCCAATACCGACTGTTCCCCAATACCGACCGTTTCCAATACCGACCATTCCCCAATACCGTCCATTCCCCAATACCGACCGTTCCCCAATACCGACCGTCCCCAATACCGACCGTTCCCCTATACCGACCGTCCCCAATACCGACCGTCCCCAATACTGACCGTCCCCAATACCGACCATTTCCCAATACCGACCGTTCCCAATACCGACCGTTCCCCAATACCGACCGTTCCCCAATACCAACCGTTCCCAATAATGGCCATTCACCAATCCCGACCGTTCCCCAGTACCGACTGTTCCTAATACCGACCGTTCCCCATACCGACCTTTCCCAATACCGACCGTTCCCCAATACCGACCATTCCCAATACCGACCGTTCCCCAATACCGGCCGTTCCCAATACCGACCGTTCCCCATACCGACCTTTCCCAATACCGACTGTTACCCATACCGACCTTTCCCAATACCGACCGTTCCCAATACCGACCGATCCCCAGACCGACCTTTCCCAATACCGACCGTTCCCCAATACCGACCGTTCCCAATACCGACCGTTCCCCAATACTGACCGTTCCCCAATACCGACCATTCCCAATACCGACCGTTCCCCAATACCGGCCGTTCCCAATACCGACCGTTCCCCATACCGACCTTTCCCAATACCGACTGTTACCCATACCGACCTTTCCCAATACCGACCGTTCCCAATACCGACCGATCCCCAGACCGACCTTTCCCAATACCGACCGTTCCCCAATACCGACCGTTCCCAATACCGACCGTTCCCCTATACCGACCGTCCCCAATACCGACCATCCCCAATACCGACCGTCCCCAATACCGACCGTTCCCAATACCGACCGTCCCCAATACCGACCGTTCCCAATACCGACCGTTCCCAATACCGACCGTTCCCCAATACCGACCGTTGCCAATACCGACCGTTCCCAATACTGACCGCTCCCAATACTGACCGTTCCCAATACCGACCGTCCCCAATACCGAGCGTTCCCCAATACTAACCAATCCCCAAACCGACCGTTCCCCAATACCGACCGTTCCCAATACCGACCGTTCCCCAATACCGACTGTTCCCAATACCGACCGTTCCCCAATACGGACCATTCCCCAATACCGACCGTTCCCCAATACCGACCGTTCCCAATACCGACTGTTCCCCAATATCGACCGTTCCCAATACCGACCGTTCCCCAATACCGACCGTTCTCCAATACCGACCGTTCCCAATACCAACCGTTCCCAATAATGGCCATTCACCAATCCCGACCGTTCCCCAGTACCGACCGTTCCCCAATACCGACCGTTCCCAATACCGACCGTTCCCCAATACGGACCATAACCCAATACCGACCATTCCCCAATACCGACCATTCCCAATACCGACCGTTCCCCAATACCGGCCATTCCCAATACCGACCGTTCCCCATACCGACCTTTCCCAATACCGACCGTTACCCATACCGACCTTTCCCAATACCGACCGTTCCCAATACCGATCGTTCCCAATACCGACCGTTCCCCATACCGACCTTTCCCAATTATGACCGTTCCCCAATACCGACCGTTCCCAATACCGACCGTTCCCCTAGACCGACCATCCCCAAAAGCAACTGTCCCCAATACCGACCGTTCCCAATACCGACCGTCCCCAATACCGACCGTTCCCAATACCGACCGTTCCCCAATACCGACCGTTCCCCAATACCAACCGTTCCCAATAATGGCCATTCACCAATCCCGACCGTTCCCCAGTACCGACTGTTCCTAATACCGACCGTTCCCCATACCGACCTTTCCCAATACCGACCGTTCCCCAATACCGACCATTCCCAATACCGACCGTTCCCCAATACCGGCCGTTCCCAATACCGACCGTTCCCCATACCGACCTTTCCCAATACCGACTGTTACCCATACCGACCTTTCCCAATACCGACCGTTCCCAATACCGACCGTTCCCCAGACCGACCTTTCCCAATACCGACCGTTCCCCAATACCGACCGTTCCCAATACCGACCGTTCCCCTATACCGACCGTCCCCAATACCGACCATCCCCAATACCGACCGTCCCCAATACCGACCGTTCCCAATACCGACCGTCCCCAATACCGACCGTTCCCAATACCGACCGTTCCCAATACCGACCGTTCCCCAATACCGACCGTTGCCAATACCGACCGTTCCCAATACTGACCGCTCCCAATACTGACCGTTCCCAATACCGACCGTCCCCAATACCGAGCGTTCCCCAATACTAACCAATCCCCAAACCGACCGTTCCCCAATACCGACCGTTCCCAATACCGACCGTTCCCCAATACCGACCATTCCCAATACCGACCATTCCCCAATACCGACCATTCCCAATACCGACCATTCCCCAATACTGACCGTTCCCCAATACCGACTGTTCCCAATACCGACCGTTCCCCAATACCGACTGTTCCCCAATACCGACCATTCCAAATACCGACCGTTCCCCAATACCGACCATTCCCCAATACCGACCGTTCCCCAATACCGACCGTTCCCCATACCGACCTTTCCCAATACCGACCGTTACCCATACCGACCTTTCCCAATACCGACCGTTCCCAATACCGACCGTTCCCAATACCGACCGTTCCCCATACCGACCTTTCCCAATACCGACCGTTGCCAATACCGACCGTCCCCAATACCGACCTTTCCCAATACCGACCGTTCCCCAATACCGACCGTTCCCAATACCGACCTTTCCCAATACCGACCGTTCCCCATACCGACCTTTCCCAATACCGACCGTTACCCATACCGACCTTTCCCAATACCGACCGTTGCCAATACCGACCGTCCCCAATACCGACCTTTCCCAATACCGACCGTTCCCCATACTGACCGTTACCCATACCGACCGTTCCCAATACCGACCGTCCTCAATACCGACCTTTCCCAATACCGACCGTTACCCATACCGACCGTTCCCAATACTGACCGTTACCCATACCGACCGTTCCCAATACCGACCGTTCCCCATACCGACCTTTCCCAATACCGACCGTTACCCATACCGACCGTTCCCAATACCGACCGTCCCCAATACCGACCTTTCCCAATACCGACCGTTCCCCAATACCGACCGTTCCCAATACCGACCTTTCCCAATACCGACCGTTCCCCATACCGACCTTTCCCAATACCGACCGTTCCCCATACCGACCTTTCCCAATACCGACCGTCCCCAATACCGACCTTTCCCAATACCGACCGTTCCGCAATACCGACCGTTCCCAATACCGACCTTTCCTAATACGGACCGTTACCCATACCGACTTTTCCCAATACCGACCGTTCCCCAATACCGACCGTTCCCAATACTTGCCGTTCCCCAATACCGACCGTTTCCAATACCGACCGTTCCCCAGACCGACCTTTCCCAATACCGACCATTCCCCTTCCCGACCTTTCCCAATACCGACCGTTCCGAATACCAACCGTTCCCAATACCGACCGTTCCCCATAACGACCTTTCCCAATATCGACCGTTCCCAATACCGATCGTTCCCAATACTGACCGCTCCCCAATACCGACCGTTCCCCAATACCGACTGTTCCCAATACCGACCGTTCCCCAATACGGACCATTCCCCAATACCGACCGTTCCCCAATACCGACCGTTCCCAATACCGACTGTTCCCCAATATCGACCGTTCCCAATACCGACCGTTCCCCAATACCGACCGTTCTCCAATACCGACCGTTCCCAATACCAACCGTTCCCAATAATGGCCATTCACCAATCCCAACCGTTCCCCAGTACCGACCGTTCCCCAATACCGACCGTTCCCAATACCGACCGTTCCCCTTTACCGACCATCCCCAATACCGACCGTCCCCAATACCGACCGTTCCCAATACCGACCGTCCTCAATACCGACCGTTCCCAATACCGACCGTTCCCCAATACTGACCGTTTCCCAATACTGACCGTTCCCCAATACCGACCGTTCCCAATACCGACCGTTCCCCAATACCGACCGTTCCCCAATACCGACCGTTCCCCAATACTGACCATTCCCCAATACCGACCGTTCCCCAATACCGACCGTTCCCAATACTGACCGCTCCAAATACCGACCGTCCCCAATACCGACCGTTCCCCAATACTGACCATTCCCCAATACCGACCGTTCCCCAATACCAACCGTTCCCAATACCGACCGTTCCCCAATACCGACCGTCTCCAATACCGACCGTTCCCAATACCGACCGTTCCCAATACCGACTGTTCCCCAATACTGACCGTTTCCAATACCGACCATTCCCCAATACCGACCGTTCCCCAATACCGACCGTCCCCAATACCGACCGTTCCCCAATACCGACCGTCCCCAATACCGACCGTCCCCAATACCGACCATTTCCCAATACCGACCGTTCCCAATACCGACGGTTCTCCAATACCGACCGTCCCCAATACCGACCGTCCCCAATACCGACCGTTCCCCAATACCGACTGTCCCCAATGCTGACCGCTCCCAATACTGACCGTTCCCAATACCGACCGTCCCCAATACCGACCGTTCCCAATACCGATCGTTCCCAATACTGACCGCTCCCCAATACCGACCGTTCCCCAATACCGACTGTTCCCAATACCGACCGTTCCCCAATACGGACCATTCCCCAATACCGACCGTTCCCCAATACCGACCGTTCCCAATACCGACTGTTCCCCAATATCGACCGTTCCCAATACCGACCGTTCCCCAATACCGACCGTTCTCCAATACCGACCGTTCCCAATACCAACCGTTTCCAATAATGGCCATTCACCAATCCCGACCGTTCCCCAGTACCGACCGTTCCCCAATACCGACCGTTCCCAATACCGACCGTTCCCCAATACGGACCATAACCCAATACCGACCATTCCCCAATACCGGCCATTCCCAATACCGACCGTTCCCCATACCGACCTTTCCCAATACCGACTGTTACCCATACCGACCTTTCCCAATACCGACCGTTCCCAATACCGACCGATCCCCAGACCGACCTTTCCCAATACCGACCGTTCCCCAATACCGACCGTTCCCAATACCGACCGTTCCCCAATACCGACCGTTCTCCAATACCGACCGTTCCCAATACCAACCGTTTCCAATAATGGCCATTCACCAATCCCGACCGTTCCCCAGTACCGACCGTTCCCCAATACCGACCGTTCCCAATACCGACCGTTCCCCAATACGGACCATAACCCAATACCGACCATTCCCCAATACCGGCCATTCCCAATACCGACCGTTCCCCATACCGACCTTTCCCAATACCGACTGTTACCCATACCGACCTTTCCCAATACCGACCGTTCCCAATACCGACCGATCCCCAGACCGACCTTTCCCAATACCGACCGTTCCCCAATACCGACCTTTCCCAATTATGACCGTTCCCCAATACCGACCGTTCCCAATACCGACCGTTCCCCTAGACCGACCGTCCCCAATACCAACTGTCCCCAATACCGACCGTTCCCAATACCGACCGTCCCCAATACCGACCGTTCCCAATACCGACCGTTCCCCAATACCGACCGTTTCCCAATACTGACCGTTCCCCAATACCGACCGTTCCCAATACTGACCGCTCCAAATACCGACCGTCCCCAATACCGACCGTTCCCCAATACTGACCGTTCCCCAATACCGACCGTTCCCCAATACCGACCGTTCCCAATACCGACCGTTCCCCAATACCGACCGTCCCCAATACCGACCGTTCCCAATACCGACCGTTCCCAATACCGACTGTTCCCCAATACCGACCGTTTCCAATACCGACCATTCCCCAATACCGTCCATTCCCCAATACCGACCGTTCCCCAATACCGACCGTCCCCAATACCGACCGTTCCCCTATACCGACCGTCCCCAATACCGACCGTCCCCAATACTGACCGTCCCCAATACCGACCATTTCCCAATACCGACCGTTCCCAATACCGACCGTTCCCCAATACCGACCGTTCCCCAATACCAACCGTTCCCAATAATGGCCATTCACCAATCCCGACCGTTCCCCAGTACCGACTGTTCCTAATACCGACCGTTCCCCATACCGACCTTTCCCAATACCGACCGTTCCCCAATACCGACCATTCCCAATACCGACCGTTCCCCAATACCGGCCGTTCCCAATACCGACCGTTCCCCATACCGACCTTTCCCAATACCGACTGTTACCCATACCGACCTTTCCCAATACCGACCGTTCCCAATACCGACCGATCCCCAGACCGACCTTTCCCAATACCGACCGTTCCCCAATACCGACCGTTCCCAATACCGACCGTTCCCCTATACCGACCGTCCCCAATACCGACCATCCCCAATACCGACCGTCCCCAATACCGACCGTCCCCAATACCGAGCGTTCCCCAATACTAACCAATCCCCAAACCGACCGTTCCCCAATACCGACCGTTCCCAATACCGACCGTTCCCCAATACCGACTGTTCCCAATACCGACCGTTCCCCAATACGGACCATTCCCCAATACCGACCGTTCCCCAATACCGACCGTTCCCAATACCGACTGTTCCCCAATATCGACCGTTCCCAATACCGACCGTTCCCCAATACCGACCGTTCTCCAATACCGACCGTTCCCAATACCAACCGTTCCCAATAATGGCCATTCACCAATCCCGACCGTTCCCCAGTACCGACCGTTCCCCAATACCGACCGTTCCCAATACCGACCGTTCCCCAATACGGACCATAACCCAATACCGACCATTCCCCAATACCGACCATTCCCAATACCGACCGTTCCCCAATACCGGCCATTCCCAATACCGACCGTTCCCCATACCGACCTTTCCCAATACCGACCGTTACCCATACCGACCTTTCCCAATACCGACCGTTCCCAATACCGATCGTTCCCAATACCGACCGTTCCCCATACCGACCTTTCCCAATTATGACCGTTCCCCAATACCGACCGTTCCCAATACCGACCGTTCCCCTAGACCGACCATCCCCAAAAGCAACTGTCCCCAATACCGACCGTTCCCAATACCGACCGTCCCCAATACCGACCGTTCCCAATACCGACCGTTCCCCAATACCGACCGTTCCCCAATACCAACCGTTCCCAATAATGGCCATTCACCAATCCCGACCGTTCCCCAGTACCGACTGTTCCTAATACCGACCGTTCCCCATACCGACCTTTCCCAATACCGACCGTTCCCCAATACCGACCATTCCCAATACCGACCGTTCCCCAATACCGGCCGTTCCCAATACCGACCGTTCCCCATACCGACCTTTCCCAATACCGACTGTTACCCATACCGACCTTTCCCAATACCGACCGTTCCCAATACCGACCGTTCCCCAGACCGACCTTTCCCAATACCGACCGTTCCCCAATACCGACCGTTCCCAATACCGACCGTTCCCCTATACCGACCGTCCCCAATACCGACCATCCCCAATACCGACCGTCCCCAATACCGACCGTTCCCAATACCGACCGTCCCCAATACCGACCGTTCCCAATACCGACCGTTCCCAATACCGACCGTTCCCCAATACCGACCGTTGCCAATACCGACCGTTCCCAATACTGACCGCTCCCAATACTGACCGTTCCCAATACCGACCGTCCCCAATACCGAGCGTTCCCCAATACTAACCAATCCCCAAACCGACCGTTCCCCAATACCGACCGTTCCCAATACCGACCGTTCCCCAATACCGACCATTCCCAATACCGACCATTCCCCAATACCGACCATTCCCAATACCGACCATTCCCCAATACTGACCGTTCCCCAATACCGACTGTTCCCAATACCGACCGTTCCCCAATACCGACTGTTCCCCAATACCGACCATTCCAAATACCGACCGTTCCCCAATACCGACCATTCCCCAATACCGACCGTTCCCCAATACCGACCGTTCCCCATACCGACCTTTCCCAATACCGACCGTTACCCATACCGACCTTTCCCAATACCGACCGTTCCCAATACCGACCGTTCCCAATACCGACCGTTCCCCATACCGACCTTTCCCAATACCGACCGTTGCCAATACCGACCGTCCCCAATACCGACCTTTCCCAATACCGACCGTTCCCCAATACCGACCGTTCCCAATACCGACCTTTCCCAATACCGACCGTTCCCCATACCGACCTTTCCCAATACCGACCGTTACCCATACCGACCTTTCCCAATACCGACCGTTGCCAATACCGACCGTCCCCAATACCGACCTTTCCCAATACCGACCGTTCCCCATACTGACCGTTACCCATACCGACCGTTCCCAATACCGACCGTTCCCCATACCGACCTTTCCCAATACCGACCGTTACCCATACCGACCGTTCCCAATACCGACCGTCCCCAATACCGACCTTTCCCAATACCGACCGTTCCCCAATACCGACCGTTCCCAATACCGACCTTTCCCAATACCGACCGTTCCCCATACCGACCTTTCCCAAAACCGACCGTTCCCCATACCGACCTTTCCCAATACCGACCGTCCCCAATACCGACCTTTCCCAATACCGACCGTTCCGCAATACCGACCGTTCCCAATACCGACCTTTCCTAATACCGACCGTTACCCATACCGACCTTTCCCAATACCGACCGTTCCCCAATACCGACCGTTCCCAATACTTGCCGTTCCCCAATACCGACCGTTTCCAATACCGACCGTTCCCCAGACCGACCTTTCCCAATACCGACCATTCCCCTTACCGACCTTTCCCAATACCGACCGTTCCGAATACCAACCGTTCCCAATACCGACCGTTCCCCATAACGACCTTTCCCAATATCGACCATTCCCCTATACCGACCGTACCCAATACCGACCGTTCCCCAATAACGACCGTCCCCAATACCGACCGTCCCCAATACCGACCGTTCCCAATACCGACCGTCCCCAATACCGACCGTCCCAATACCGACCGTTCTCCATACCGACTGTTCCCAATACCGACCGTTCCCCATACCGGCTGTTCTCAATACCGACCGTTCCCCATACCGACTGTTCCCAATACTGACCGTTCCCCTATACCAACCGTTCCCCTATACCGACTGTCCCCAATACCGACTGTCCCCAATACCGACCTTCTCCAATACCGACCGTTCCCCAATACCGACCGTTCCCCAATACCGACCGTCCCCAATACCGACCTTCCCCAATACCGACCGTTCCCCAATACCGACCGTTCCCCTATACCGTCCGTCCCCAATACCGACCTTCCCCAATACCGACCGTTCCCTAATACCGACCGTTCCCTAATACCGACCGTTCCCAATAACGACCATTCCCCAATACCGACCGTTCCCCAATACCGACCGTTCCCAATACCGACTGTTCCCCAATATCGACCGTTCCCAATACCGACCGTTCCCCAATACCGACCGTTCTCCAATACCGACCGTTCCCAATACCAACCGTTCCCAATAATGGCCATTCACCAATCCCGACCGTTCCCCAATACCGACCGTTCTCCAATACCGACCGTTCCCAATACCAACCGTTCCCAATAATGGCCATTCACCAATCCCGACCGTTCCCCAGTACCGACCGTTCTCCAATACCGACCGTTCCCAATACCGACCGTTCCCCAATACGGACCATTCCCCAATACCGACCATTCCCCAATACCGACCATTCCCAATACCGACCGTTCCCCAATACCGGCCATTCCCGATACCGACCGTTCCCCATACCGACCTTTCCCAATACCGACCGTTACCCATACCGACCTTTCCCAATACCGACCGTTCCCAATACCGACCGTTCCCAATACCGACCGTTCCCCATACCGACCTTTCCCAATACCGACCGTTCCCCAATACCGACCGTTCCCAATACCGACCGTTCCCCTAGACCGACCGTCCCCAATACCGACTGTCCCCAATACCGACCGTTCCCAATACCGACCGTCCCCAATACCGACCGTTCCCAATACCGACCGTTCCCCAATACCGACCGTTTCCCAATACCGACCGTTTCCCAATACTGACCGTTCCCCAATACCGACCGTTCCCAATACTGACCGCTCCAAATACCGACCGTCCCCAATACCGACCGTTCCCCAATACTGACCGTTCCCCAATACCGACCGTTCCCCAATACCGACCGTTCCCAATACCGACCGTTCCCCAATACCGACCGTCCCCAATACCGACCGTTCCCAATACCGACCGTTCCCAATACCGACTGTTCCCCAATACCGACCGTTTCCAATACCGACCATTCCCCAATACCGTCCGTTCCCCAATACCGACCGTTCCCCAATACCGACCGTCCCCAATACCGACCGTTCCCCTATACCGACCGTCCCCAATACCGACCGTCCCCAATACCGACCGTGCCCAATACCGACCATTTCCCAATACCGACCGTTCCCAATACCGACCATTCCCCAATACCGACCGTTCCCCAATACCAACCGTTCCCAATAATGGCCATTCACCAATCCCGACCGTTCCCCAGTACCGACTGTTCCTAATACCGACCGTTCCCCATACCGACCTTTCCCAATACCGACCGTTCCCCAATACCGACCATTCCCAATACCGACCGTTCCCCAATACCGGCCGTTCCCAATACCGACCGTTCCCCATACCGACCTTTCCCAATACCGACTGTTACCCATACCGACCTTTCCCAATACCGACCGTTCCCAATACCGACCGTTCCCAATACCGACCGTTCCCCAGACCGACCTTTCCCAATACCGACCGTTCCCCAATACCGACCGTTCCCAATACCGACCGTTCCCCTATACCGACCGTCCCCAATACCGACCGTCCCCAATACCGACCGTCCCCAATACCGACCGTTCCCAATACCGACCGTCCCCAATACCGACCGTTCCCAATACCGACCGTTCCCAATACCGACCGTTCCCCAATACCGACCGTTGCCAATACCGACCGTTCCCAATACTGACCGCTCCCAATACTGACCGTTCCCAATACCGACCGTCCCCAATACCGAGCGTTCCCCAATACTAACCAATCCCCAAACCGACCGTTCCCCAATACCGACCGTTCCCAATACCGACCGTTCCCCAATACCGACCATTCCCAATACCGACCATTCCCCAATACCGACCATTCCCAATACCGACCATTCCCCAATACTGACCGTTCCCCAATACCGACTGTTCCCAATACCGACCGTTCCCCAATACCGACTGTTCCTCAATACCGACCATTCCAAATACCGACCGTTCCCCAATACCGACCATTCCCCAATACCGACCGTTCCCCAATACCGACCGTTCCCCATACCGACCTTTCCCAATACCGACCGTTCCCAATACCGACCGTTCCCAATACCGACCGTTCCCCATACCGACCTTTCCCAATACCGACCGTTCCCAATACCGACCGTCCCCAATACCGACCTTTCCCAATACCGACCGTTCCCCAATACCGACCGTTCCCAATACCGACCTTTCCCAATACCGACCGTTCCCCATACCGACCTTTCCCAATACCGACCGTTACCCATACCGACCTTTCCCAATACCGACCGTTGCCAATACCGACCGTCCCCAATACCGACCTTTCCCAATACCGACCGTTCCCCATACCGACCTTTCCCAATACCGACCGTTACCCATACCGACCTTTCCCAATACCGACCATTCCCAATACCGACCTTTCCCAATACCGACCGTTCCCCAATACCGACCGTCCCCAATACCGACCGTTCCCAATACCGACCGTTCCCAATACCGACCGTTCCCAATACCGACTGTTCCCCAATACCGACCGTTTCCAATACCGACCATTCCCCAATACCGACCGTTCCCCAATACCGACCGTTCCCCAATACCGACCGTCCCCAATACCGACCGTTCCCCTATACCGACCGTCCCCAATACCGACCGTCCCCAATACCGACCATTTCCCAATACCGACCGTTCCCAATACCGACCGTTCCCCAATACCGACCGTTCCCCAATACCAACCGTTCCCAATAATGGCCATTCACCAATCCCGACCGTTCCCCAGTACCGACTGTTCCTCATACCGACCGTTCCCCATACCGACCTTTCCCAATACCGACCGTTCCCAATACCGACCGTTCCCCAATACCGACCGTTGCCAATACCGACCGTTCCCAATACTGACCGCTCCCAATACTGACCGTTCCCAATACCGACCGTCCCCAATACCGAGCGTTCCCCAATACTAACCAATCCCCAAACCGACCGTTCCCCAATACCGACCGTTCCCAATACCGACCGTTCCCCAATACCGACCATTCCCAATACCGACCATTCCCCAATACCGACCATTCCCAATACCGACCATTCCCCAATACTGACCGTTCCCCAATACCGACTGTTCCCAATACCGACCGTTCCCCAATACCGACTGTTCCTCAATACCGACCATTCCAAATACCGACCGTTCCCCAATACCGACCATTCCCCAATACCGACCGTTCCCCAATACCGACCGTTCCCCATACCGACCTTTCCCAATACCGACCGTTCCCAATACCGACCGTTCCCAATACCGACCGTTCCCCATACCGACCTTTCCCAATACCGACCGTTCCCAATACCGACCGTCCCCAATACCGACCTTTCCCAATACCGACCGTTCCCCAATACCGACCGTTCCCAATACCGACCTTTCCCAATACCGACCGTTCCCCATACCGACCTTTCCCAATACCGACCGTTACCCATACCGACCTTTCCCAATACCGACCGTTGCCAATACCGACCGTCCCCAATACCGACCTTTCCCAATACCGACCGTTCCCCATACCGACCTTTCCCAATACCGACCGTTACCCATACCGACCTTTCCCAATACCGACCATTCCCAATACCGACCTTTCCCAATACCGACCGTTCCCCAATACCGACCGTCCCCAATACCGACCGTTCCCAATACCGACCGTTCCCAATACCGACCGTTCCCAATACCGACTGTTCCCCAATACCGACCGTTTCCAATACCGACCATTCCCCAATACCGTCCGTTCCCCAATACCGACCGTTCCCCAATACCGACCGTCCCCAATACCGACCGTTCCCCTATACCGACCGTCCCCAATACCGACCGTCCCCAATACCGACCATTTCCCAATACCGACCGTTCCCAATACCGACCGTTCCCCAATACCGACCGTTCCCCAATACCAACCATTCCCAATAATGGCCATTCACCAATCCCGACCGTTCCCCAGTACCGACTGTTCCTAATACCGACCGTTCCCCATACCGACCTTTCCCAATACCGACCGTTCCCCAATACCGACCATTCCCAATACCGACCGTTCCCCAATACCGGCCGTTCCCAATACCGACCGTTCCCCATACCGACCTTTCCCAATACCGACTGTTACCCATACCGACCTTTCCCAATACCGACCGTTCCCAATACCGACCGTTCCCAATACCGACCTTTCCCAGACCGACCTTTCCTAATACCGACCGTTCCCCAATACCGACCGTTCCCAATACCGACCGTTCCCCTATACCGACCGTCCCCAATACCGACCGTCCCCAATACCGACCGTCCCCAATACCGACCGTTCCCAATACCGACCGTCCCCAATACCGACCGTTCCCAAAACGACCGTTCCCAATACCGACCGTTCCCCAATACCGACCGTTGCCAATACCGACTGTTCCCAATACTGACCGCTCCCAATACTGACCGTTCCCAATACCGACCGTCCCCAATACCGAGCGTTCCCCAATACTAACCAATCCCCAAACCGACCGTTCCCCAATACCGACCGTTCCCAATACCGACCGTTCCCCAATACCGACCATTCCCAATACCGACCATTCCCCAATACCGACCATTCCCAATACCGACCATTCCCCAATGCTGACCGTTCCCCAATACCGACTGTTCCCAATACCAACCGTTCCCCAATACCGACTGTTCCTCAATACCGACCATTCCAAATACCGACCGTTCCCCAATACCGACCATTCCCCAATACCGACCGTTCCCCAATACCGACCGTTCCCCATACCGACCTTTCCCAATACCGACCGTTCCCAATACCGACCGTTCCCAATACCGACCGTTCCCCATACCGACCTTTCCCAATACCGACCGTTCTCAATACCGACCGTCCCCAATACCGACCTTTCCCAATACCGACCGTTCCCCAATACCGACCGTTCCCAATCCGACCTTTCCCAATACCGACCGTTCCCCATACCGACCTTTCCCAATACCGACCGTTACCCATACCGACCTTTCCCAATACCGACCGTTCCCAATACCGACCATTCCCCAATACCGACCGTTCCCCAATACCGACCGTTCCCCATACCGACCTTTCCCAATACCGACCGTTCCCAATACCGACCGTTCCCAATACCGACCGTTCCCCATACCGACCTTTCCCAATACCGACCGTTCCCAATACCGACCGTCCCCAATACCGACCTTTCCCAATACCGACCGTTCCCCAATACCGACCGTTCCCAATACCGACCTTTCCCAATACCGACCGTTCCCCATACCGACCTTTCCCAATACCGACCGTTACCCATACCGACCTTTCCCAATACCGACCGTTGCCAATACCGACCGTCCCCAATACCGACCTTTCCCAATACCGACCGTTCCCCATACCGACCTTTCCCAATACCGACCGTTACCCATACCGACCTTTCCCAATACCGACCATTCCCAATACCGACCTTTCCCAATACCGACCGTTCCCCAATACCGACCGTCCCCAATACCGACCGTTCCCAATACCGACCGTTCCCAATACCGACCGTTCCCAATACCGACTGTTCCCCAATACCGACCGTTTCCAATACCGACCATTCCCCAATACCGTCCGTTCCCCAATACCGACCGTTCCCCAATACCGACCGTCCCCAATACCGACCGTTCCCCTATACCGACCGTCCCCAATACCGACCGTCCCCAATACCGACCATTTCCCAATACCGACCGTTCCCAATACCGACCGTTCCCCAATACCGACCGTTCCCCAATACCAACCGTTCCCAATAATGGCCATTCACCAATCCCGACCGTTCCCCAGTACCGACTGTTCCTCATACCGACCGTTCCCCATACCGACCTTTCCCAATACCGACCGTTCCCAATACCGACCGTTCCCCAATACCGACCGTTGCCAATACCGACCGTTCCCAATACTGACCGCTCCCAATACTGACCGTTCCCAATACCGACCGTCCCCAATACCGAGCGTTCCCCAATACTAACCAATCCCCAAACCGACCGTTCCCCAATACCGACCGTTCCCAATACCGACCGTTCCCCAATACCGACCATTCCCAATACCGACCATTCCCCAATACCGACCATTCCCAATACCGACCATTCCCCAATACTGACCGTTCCCCAATACCGACTGTTCCCAATACCGACCGTTCCCCAATACCGACTGTTCCTCAATACCGACCATTCCAAATACCGACCGTTCCCCAATACCGACCATTCCCCAATACCGACCGTTCCCCAATACCGACCGTTCCCCATACCGACCTTTCCCAATACCGACCGTTCCCAATACCGACCGTTCCCAATACCGACCGTTCCCCATACCGACCTTTCCCAATACCGACCGTTCCCAATACCGACCGTCCCCAATACCGACCTTTCCCAATACCGACCGTTCCCCAATACCGACCGTTCCCAATACCGACCTTTCCCAATACCGACCGTTCCCCATACCGACCTTTCCCAATACCGACCGTTACCCATACCGACCTTTCCCAATACCGACCGTTGCCAATACCGACCGTCCCCAATACCGACCTTTCCCAATACCGACCGTTCCCCATACCGACCTTTCCCAATACCGACCGTTACCCATACCGACCTTTCCCAATACCGACCATTCCCAATACCGACCTTTCCCAATACCGACCGTTCCCCAATACCGACCGTCCCCAATACCGACCGTTCCCAATACCGACCGTTCCCAATACCGACCGTTCCCAATACCGACTGTTCCCCAATACCGACCGTTTCCAATACCGACCATTCCCCAATACCGTCCGTTCCCCAATACCGACCGTTCCCCAATACCGACCGTCCCCAATACCGACCGTTCCCCTATACCGACCGTCCCCAATACCGACCGTCCCCAATACCGACCATTTCCCAATACCGACCGTTCCCAATACCGACCGTTCCCCAATACCGACCGTTCCCCAATACCAACCGTTCCCAATAATGGCCATTCACCAATCCCGACCGTTCCCCAGTACCGACTGTTCCTAATACCGACCGTTCCCCATACCGACCTTTCCCAATACCGACCGTTCCCCAATACCGACCATTCCCAATACCGACCGTTCCCCAATACCGGCCGTTCCCAATACCGACCGTTCCCCATACCGACCTTTCCCAATACCGACTGTTACCCATACCGACCTTTCCCAATACCGACCGTTCCCAATACCGACCGTTCCCAATACCGACCTTTCCCAGACCGACCTTTCCTAATACCGACCGTTCCCCAATACCGACCGTTCCCAATACCGACCGTTCCCCTATACCGACCGTCCCCAATACCGACCGTCCCCAATACCGACCGTCCCCAATACCGACCGTTCCCAATACCGACCGTCCCCAATACCGACCGTTCCCAAAACGACCGTTCCCAATACCGACCGTTCCCCAATACCGACCGTTGCCAATACCGACTGTTCCCAATACTGACCGCTCCCAATACTGACCGTTCCCAATACCGACCGTCCCCAATACCGAGCGTTCCCCAATACTAACCAATCCCCAAACCGACCGTTCCCCAATACCGACCGTTCCCAATACCGACCGTTCCCCAATACCGACCATTCCCAATACCGACCATTCCCCAATACCGACCATTCCCAATACCGACCATTCCCCAATGCTGACCGTTCCCCAATACCGACTGTTCCCAATACCAACCGTTCCCCAATACCGACTGTTCCTCAATACCGACCATTCCAAATACCGACCGTTCCCCAATACCGACCATTCCCCAATACCGACCGTTCCCCAATACCGACCGTTCCCCATACCGACCTTTCCCAATACCGACCGTTCCCCAATACCGACCGTTCCCAATACCGACCTTTCCCAATACCGACCGTTCCCCATACCGACCTTTCCCAATACCGACCGTTACCCATACCGACCTTTCCCAATACCGACCGTTGCCAATACCGACCGTCCCCAATACCGACCTTTCCCAATACCGACCGTTCCCCATACCGACCTTTCCCAATACCGACCGTTACCCATACCGACCTTTCCCAATACCGACCGTTGCCAATACCGACCGTCCCCAATACCGACCTTTCCCAATACCGACCGTTCCCCAATACCGACCTTTCCCAATACCGACCGTTCCCAATACCGACCGTTCCCAATACCGACCGTTACCCATACCGACCTTTCCCAATACCGACCGTTCCCCAATACCGACCGTTCCCAATACTGGCCGTTCCCCAATACCGACCGTTTCCAATACCGACCGTTCCCCAGACCGACCTTTCCCAATACCGACCGTTCCCCTTACCGACCTTTCCCAATACCGACCGTTCCGAATACCGACCGTTCCCAATACCGACCGTTCCCCATACCGACCTTTCCCAATACCGACTGTTCCCAATATCGACCATTCCCCTATACCGACCGTACCCAATACCGACCGTTCCCCAATAACGACCGTCCCCAATACCGACCGTCCCCAATACCGACCGTTCCCAATACCGACCGTCCCCAATACCGACCGTCCCAATACCGACCGTTCCCCATACCGACTGTTCCCAATACCGACCGTTCCCCATACCGACTTTTCTCAATACCGACCGTTCCCCATACCGACTGTTCCCAATACTGACCGTTCCCCTATACCAACCGTTCCCCTATACCGACTGTCCCCAATACCGACTGTCCCCAATACCGACCTTCCCCAATACCGACCGTTCCCCAATACCGACCGTTCCCCAATACCGACCGTCCCCAATACCGACCTTCCCCAATACCGACCGTTCCCCAATACCGACCGTTCCCCTATACCGTCCGTCCCCAATACCGACCTTCCCCAATACCGACCGTTCCCTAATACCGACCGTTCCCAATAACGACCATTCCCCAATACCGACCGTTCCCAATACCGACCGTTCCCAATGCCGACCGTTCTCAATACTGACCGTTCCCCAATACCGACCATTCCCCAATACCGGCTGTTCCCCAATACCGACCTTTCCCCAATACCGACCGTTCCCAATACCGACCGTTCCCAATACCGACCGTTCCCAATACCGACCGTCCCCAATACCGACCGTTCCCAATACCGACCGTTCCCCAATACTGACCGTTCCCAATACCGACCGTCCCCAATACCGACCGTTCCCCAATACGTACCGTTCCCAATACCGACTGTTCCCCAATACCGACCGTTCCCCAATACCGACCGTTCCCAATACCGACCGTTCCCAATGCCGACTGTTCTCCAAGTCTGACCGTTCCCCAATACCGACCGTTCCCCAATCCCGACCGTTCCCAATACCGACTGTTCCCAATAGTGACCGTCCCCAATTCCGACCGTTCCCCAGACCGACCATTCCCCAGACCGACCGTTCCCAATACCGACCGTCCCCAATACCGATCGTCCCCAATACTGACCGTTCCCAATACCGACCATTCCCCAATACCGACCGTCCCCAATACTGACTGTCCCCAATACTGACCGTCCCCAATACCGACCGTTCCCCAATACCGACTGTCCCCAATACCTACCGTCCCCAATACCGACCGTTCCCCAATACCGACCGTCCCCAATACTGACCGTTCCCAATACCGACCGTTCCCAATTCCGACCGTTCCCCAATACCGACCGTCCCCAATACCGACCGTCCCCAATACCAACCGTTCCCCAATACAGACCGTCCCCAATACTGACCATTCCCAATACCGACTGTCCCCGTACCGACCGTTCCCTAGACCGACCGTTCCCAATACCGACCGTCCCCAATACCGACTGTCCCCAATACCGAGCGTTTCCCGTATGAACCGTGTTTGTTGAGAGAGCTTTTGCTGGTGTTATGTGGATAGATTCAAGCTAATCCTTCACTAATCTCTCTCCTCCTCCTCAGTGTCACTGCCGTGAGGTTACCAGATGAAGTGACCTTCGTTGTCTATGAGTTTTGGGAGAGCGAGGAGCAGTGGAAGAAGTAAGAGAAATGGCGTGTGCTCTTTGGGCATTCCCCTCCGGGTCTGCCAACCCCTGACATATAAATACAAAGACTTGCATTTATATAGCACCTTTCATGATCTCGGGACGTCCCAAAGCGCTTTACAGCCAGTGCAATACTTTTTGAAGTTTATTTTCTGTTTTGAAGTAGGAAGGGCAGTAGCGAATTTGCGCACAGCAAGCTCCCACGAACCGCGATGTAATAATGACCAAATCATCTGTTGCAGTGATGTTGATTGAGGGAATCAATATTGACCAGGACACCATTGACAGGAAGAACTCTCCTGCTCTTTGTTTATATTTGAGCACCTTGAAGTTCTGCACCTTAATTCCTGTTTTATATTGTTTGAAAGATGCAACGTTTTCAGACTTTGCTTTTCCCAACTCAACTGCACTCAGTCTGTGCCCCATCCATCTCCGACTTTGCTGGCTCCAAAGAATGAAATACCCGCTGTCAGGACCAACCTGGGACAGTTACCCTCACCATTCACTCCCCACACTGTACCTCACACTGGGACAGTTACCCTCACCATTCACTCCCCACACTGTGTACCTCACACTGGGACAGTTACCCTCACCATTCACTACCCACACTGTGTGCTGGTCACTGGGACAGTTCTCACTCAGGAACCGTGTCCCACTTCACCCCGCCATTCACTGCATGTCAGCGCCTCATACTAGTCTTACTGTGTAACAACAAACACACAGCAAACAATAACAGAGACTGAGCCATCAAAACAACCCCACTGTTAGAGCAGACAGTACAAGAAACAAACTAAACTTTACAAGCACTGACCGTTCCCCAATACCGACCATCCCCAATACCGACCGTTCCCCAATACCGACCATCCCAATACTGACCGTTCCCCATACCGACCGTTCCCCATACCGACCGTTCCCCAATACCGACCGTCCACAATCCCGACCGTTCCCCAATACCGACCGTTCCCCAATACCGACCGTTCCCAATACCGACCGTTCCCAATACCGACCGTCCCCAATACCGACCGTTCCCAATACCGATCGTTCCCAATACCGACCGTTCCCCATACCGACCGTCCCCAATACCGACCGTCCCCAATACCGACCGTCCCCAATACCGACCGTTCCCAATACCGACCATTCCCAATACCGACTGTTCTCCAATACCGACCGTTCCCAATACCGACCCGACCGTTCCCAATACCGACCGTTCCCCAATACCGACCGTTCCCAATACCAACCATTCCCCATACCGACCGTTCCCAATACCGACCGTTCCCAATACCGACCGTTCCCAATACCGACCGATCCCAATACCGACCGTTCCCCAATACCGACCATCCCAATACTGACCGTTCCCCATACCGACCGTTCCCCAATACCGACCGTCCACAATACCGACCGTTCCCAATACCGACCGTTCCCAATACCGACCGTCCCCAATACCGACCGTTCCCAATACCGATCGTTCCCAATACCGACCGTTCCCCATACCGACCGTCCCCAATACCGACCGTCCCCAATACCGACCGTCCCCAATACCGACCATTCCCAATACCGACTGTTCTCCAATACCGACCGTTCCCAATACCGACCCGACCGTTCCCAATACCGACCGTTCCCCATACTGACCATTTTTCCTTCACCCAGTGATAATCCTCAGTCTGAGCCCCTAACGTTACTGGGGCTGAATTGCCTCGGGCCGTGGGGCTTCCCAATCGGCAACTGTAACTGCGGCAACACCCCGGAGAAACGGCGGGAGACAGGGCTTCAATCGACTCCCCGCCAAAGATGGAGTGGCCAATCGGGAGAGCCCCGCCAGAAACCCACCCGCGAAGTGTTTGTGAAACACTTTATGTAGTTGGATGTATGTTGATACCCGCGTTGGCCAGTATTAAGCCCTGCC
The DNA here is from genome assembly GCF_044704955.1 of Pristiophorus japonicus. NCBI lineage: Eukaryota > Metazoa > Chordata > Chondrichthyes > Pristiophoridae > Pristiophorus > Pristiophorus japonicus. The sequence continues at coordinate 86,599,886 of NC_091989.1, read as the reverse complement.
AATCCCGTTAGCTCACCATTGCTGTGGTTACATGGAGCAGTGAGCATTCTCTGAGGAAGCAAATCATGGCCCCCTGCTCGGGATTGCAGCAGTCCCTGGGCTAGAAAGGACAGTGCTGGCTGCTGGGGATGTTGGAGCGGGTCTGCGGTAATTCTAGAGATGGTTGCAACAGTCCATTGTAATTCAAAGCTTCAAATCCATCCATCCTAACATGATGCCCAGTGGTGTCTCTGTGGACAGTATGTGCTGGCTGGTGCAGGACCTGTGACCTGTGTTGGTGACCACATTCACAGTCTATTTTGCTTTTGTAGTTTCTGTGTTGGTTGTTTGATTGGACACAGCCTTCAATCCAATCAGCCCTTTAATTCCAGCTGCTGCTATCGAGATGTTTTCTGACTCAGACTCTGTTTTCCATTTGTTTCTACTCCAGTCATCTTCAAAGTGTGCGATCTAAAGCTTTTCAACACGTCAAAGTAGACACACTGACCTCGCCCGAGACTGTGTCCACATTGTTCATACCAGGTAAGGCCCAGGGCCAGGGACTGTCTCTCCACTGACAACCCCCCACCCCCCCACACTCTCTCCAAACTGCCTGGAATATTAAATATAACAGGCAAGTTTTCCATTCCTGGCATGTGCAAGGGCGTGGCGTTATCTTGGCGGGATATTAAAGAGTGCGGGGAATGAGTGAGGAAGAGGGAGATTAGACTGGGTGGGATATTTATGGGGAATGAGTGAGGGAGAGTGAGATTAGAGTGGATGGGATATTAAAGGGTACGGCGAATGAGAGAAAGAGAGTGAGATTGGAGTGAGTGGCTCATTTGGAGAAACACACCAGGCCAGACCTAGTGGGCAAAGATACAACCAATCGAGAGAAGTTACAGACCCCATCACTATCACTATTGCTATAAATGATCTTTGTACTAAAATAAATATAAATATAACTGTGAGTGGATCAATCAGTAACTAAGGCCCTTAAATAACTCACAATTTATAAGCGCCTTCTTTAAGCAGCTTCTCACTTCCTCCGACGTTCACAATGGTGTCCGTAGTGCCAGATTCTGTGAGGAGCGCCAGGTAAGATCAGCTTTTCTCCAGCAATGTCCAGCGATTTTCTCGGCGATTGATCAGCCCGGCGTTGTGGCAAAAGTTTGGCCGGCAATTTTTTGGTGATGTTCCGGCACAACTTTCCACTGTTAAAGCGAAATGGACGATAAATGAATGATAGCCCAGCGATCTCAAGTGGAATATCCAGCCCAGTGAGTGCAGCATTTCATTGTACTGTGCAGATCCTCACGGCCCACCATGGGACTGGGAGCACATACTGACCTTGCAGGAAGGAATCACAGACACTGATACAGAGCGGGAACCCTGGCTGATAGCTCCCCCCTTATATCAGCGAGGGACTGAAATGAGTTAGAGCACCTTTAGCACTGTTGCAGGGACTGGCTAACTCCACATAGGCCGGGCGGGGATAGACCCAACAACCTTTGTGGTCGGTCGAGCAGACGTGCGGCCTATCCAGTGATGCTACTAACGGAACCATTCGGGCAAGTCAGGTGCCGTGCTCTCAGCTGTGTACAGCCTCCCTGACTGAACCTCTCTGCTTCTTTCTTTCCTTGAAGCTGCCTGGTGTACTTTGGATGGAAAATAACTCGGAGCCTCGCGGGAGAGATGGACATGAGGAGCTGTGGACTTTGGCTGGGCAAACGGCTCCTCTCCCTCACAGAACACCAGCTCCTACAAGTGGTGAACCCTCTGCGTATTTTGTAATGTTACTTCCAGGAATATTTGTCAACAATTTTAAGCACGTTAATTATTAGCGAGAATTGGAGTATTTGAGCTGCAAGTGTTTGGCAGGCCCTAATGGGAGAAAGTGGGCTGAAAGGTCACACTTTGGCTCTGTTTAATTTTACAGAGAGCCCGGGAGATAGTCAGCCCTTGGGCCCAAAGCTGGCCCTGCATGGAGAGTGCTGTTCACCCCAAGCAGCTTGACTCTGAAGGTGTGAGGTTGCAGGAGAGTCCAGATCCAGCCTGGCCTGGCGTGAGGGGTGCTGGAGTGTGGCTACACTCAACACTGCTCAATCCACCATGCTATTGTTTGGGATTATTTTGGAAAGGATGTTGGTAAAGAAGGCCCCTGTTGCTGGATGGATATTCAGAGATCTTTCAGACAGGGCGGTGGCAGAGATTGGCTGGTGGAATCCATTAGGTCACTGTCCAGACTGAAGGGCTCAGAATGTCCTCACAACCTCGAACAGAGGCAGCCAAATGATGGCACAGGTTGACCCTCCCTTATCCGGAACCCTCGGGACCTGGCCTGTTCTGGATAAGAGATTTTTCCGGAGGGGTGATCACGTTAAATTGGATGGTACAGGTACTGAACAAGGGGATATCAGGGCTGGCTGGCTTGGGGCTGGGAGTGCGTCAGAGAGATCGTGGGGGGGTGGGGGGGGAGGGCCGGGGTGGGGGTGAATTGCGGGATCAGGCCAGCGATTGCGGGAGTCGGCAGCGAGGAGGGACTTCAATTTGTTCATGTCGGAGTTCTGCGCATGCGCCACCCGGTGGCTGGGAATGGTGGATGAGGGCCGGTTCCGGATAAGGGAGTTCTGGATAAGGGAAGCACAACCTATAGTATTTGATATTTGTAATAATAACCGCACATCTCCCTCAGCACCCTCCCTGCAGCTCTCATCTATATTCGCTCATGTATCTCCTCCTGTATCTCCTGTATCTCCTCCTGTATCACCCTTCTGTATCACTCTCCTGTATCACTCTCCTGTATCTTCTGTATCTCCTCCTGTATCACCCTCCTGTATCGCTCTCCTGTATCACCCTCCTGTATCTTCTGTATCTCCTCCTGTATCTCCTCCATATCCCCTCCTGTATCACCCTCCTGTATCTCCCTCCTATATCACCCTCCTGTATCTTCTGTATCTCCTCCTGTATCTCCTCCTGTATCTCCTCCATATCCCCTCCTGTATCACCCTCATGTATCACTCTCCTGTATCACCCTCCTGTATCTTCTGTATCTCCTCCTGTATCTCCTCCTGTATCTCCTCCATATCCCCTCCTGTATCACCTTTCTGTATCTCCCTCCTTTATCTCCTCCATATCCCCTCCTGTATCACCCTCCTGTATCACTCTCCTGTATCACCCTCCTGTATCTTCTGTATCTCCTCCTGTATCTCCTGCTGTATCACCCTCCTGTATCACTCTCCTGTATCACCCTCCTGTATCTTCTGTATCTCCTCCTGTATCTCCTCCATATCCCCTCCTGTATCACCCTCCTGTATCTCCCTCCTATATCACCCTCCTGTATCTTCTGTATCTCCTCCTGTATCTCCTCCATATCCCCTCCTGTATCACCCTCCTGTATCACTCTCCTGTATCACCCTCCTGTATCTTCTGTATCTCCTCCTGTATCTCCTCCATATCCCCTCCTGTATCACCCTACTGTATCTCCCTCCTGTATCTCCTCCTGTATCTCCTCCTCTATCACCCTCCTGTATTACCCTCCTGTATCACTCTCCTGTATCACGCTCCTGTATCTTCTGTATCTCCTCCTGTATCTCCTCCTGTATCTCCTCCATATCCCCTCCTGTATCACCTTTCTGTATCTCCCTCCTGTATCTCCTCCATATCCCCTCCTGTATCACCCTCCTGTATCACTCTCCTGTATCACCCTCCTGTATCTTCTGTATCTCCTCCTGTATCCCCTCCTGTATCTCCTCCATATCCCCTCCTGTATCACCCTCCTGTATCTCCCTCCTGTATCTCCTCCTCTATCACCCTCCTGTATCACCCTCCTGTATCACTCTCCTGTTTCACCCTCCTGTATCTTCTGTATCTCCTCCTGTATCTCCTCCATATCCCCTCCTGTATCACCCTCCTGTGTCACCCTCCTGTATCACCCTCCTGTATCACTCTCCTGTATCACCCTCCTGTATCACCTTCCTGTATCACCCTCCTGTATCTCCTCCGTATCCCCTCCTGTATCACCTTCCTGTATCACCCTCCTGTATCTCCTCCGTATCCCCTCCTGTATCACCCTCCTGTATCACCCTCCTGTATCACTCTCCTGTATCACCCTCCTGTATCACCCTCCTGTATCTCCTCCTGTATCACTCTCCTGTATCTCCTCCGTATCCCCTCCTGTATCACTCTCCTGTATCACTCTCCTGTATCACTCTCCTGTATCACCCTCCTGTATCTCCTCCTCTATCTCCCTCCTGTATCACCCTCCTGTATCACCCTCCTGTATCTCCTCCATATCCCCTCCTGTATCTCCTCCTGTATCACCTTCCTGTATCATCCTCCTGTATCCCCTCCTGTATCACCCTCCTGTATCACCCTCCTGTATCTCCTCCTGTATTCTCTCTCCCCCCTCAGGATCGTGATCCTGCAAATGTTTACAGACTCCACTGGTAGTTGCAGGGGTTCCTCTTGCGCTCTCTGGCTGTCTCCACACTCACACAGTTAGTTGGAGCCCTCCTCAGACAGTGCTAGTTTTAATAAAGGGCATTCACTACTGCTAGGAACACTGGGATACCTGGGCCTCCATCACTGGTGCTCACGTATGCACAGGTCTCCAGCTAGGGAAAGTGGTGGCAAGCACATGGGTTGTGAAGAGAAGAAAAGAATTAGCGAAAAAGAGAGTGAGAGAGAAAAAGGATGAAAGAGGAGAGGACACGGTAATTCCTGCTGAGCACGCCGCAGTTTAGCCATGTTTAGCTATGACTGTGTGTTGGTGCAAGGCAGTAGATTCGCTATTTAACCCATGGTGGCTACACGCATCCTTCACCATCGGATTTGGCCAGCGTCGACCCCTATGCCCTTTAGTTCAAAGGTCATCACACACGGGCTCTCTTGTCTCCAGTTGGAAAGGCAGCAGCTCCCCTCGGCCTGTGTCCCTGCGCGGGCTGCACAGGGTCTGGGGGGGAGGGGGGGTCCCGGGAGTGGGGAAGGGGTGCTGGGAGGGGATGGAGGGGGCTCCTGAGGGCGGGAGGTGTCTCAGCGAGGGGAGGGAGGGTCCCGGGGAGGGGGGGGGAAGTCCCGTGGGGGGCGCGGAGTCCTGGGGGGGGGGTCCCGGTGGGGAAGCGGTGGGGTGCCCTGGCGGGGGGGGGGTCTCGGGGAGGGAGGTGAGTCCAAGGGGGCAGGGTCCTGGGGGGCTTCCCGGGGAGGGGGAGGGGTCCCAGGGAAGGGATGTGGGGGATGGTAGGGGACGGGGTGGGCGGAGGAGGGGTTGATTGTGTGGGGGGAGGGGTGTGTGGGACAGTGGGAGGAGGGGGCGTTGCTTTGGCTGGTTTAAGGGGTAACGGTTAGGGTCTGTCAGGCACCTTGCTCCTGCACTGTGAGTGTTAATTTAGCTCACTTTGTGCATCATGTAGTTTGGTAGCTCCAATCTCTACAACATTAATCTGATAACCTTACACTTTTGTTAGGAGAGTAGAATAGCAGCTCACAGCTTTTAAGATAGAGATTTCGATAATGAATGGATTTTCACTTTTAGCACAGTAGGGATAAGGAAACCTGGGCTGCATTCAGAATGTATGGAATGAATTATTACACCTCATTATGTACATGAAATTACCCAAATAAAATGCACATTAAACCCAGTTAATAGTCCTGACCCATTCATTCGCACCAAAGCTTTGTGTAGCTCTCTGACCGCTGAGTCAGAAGATTGTGGGTTCAAGTCCCATTTGAGGAAATGTGCACAAAATCCAGGCTGATACTCCAGTGCAGTGCTGAGGGAGTGCTGCACTGTCGGAGGGGCAGTACTGAGCGAGTGACAAACTGTCGGAGGGGCAGTACTGAGCGAGCGCCACACTGTCGGAGGGGCAGTACTGAGGGAGCATCGCACTGTTGGAGGGTCAGTACTGAGGGAGCGCTGCTATGTCGGAGGGGCAGTACTGAGAGAGCGCCGCACTGTCGGTGGGGCAGTACTGAGGAAGCGCTGCACTGTTGGAGGGGCAGTACTGAGGGAGCGCCGCACTGTCGGTGGGGCAGTACTGAGGAAGCGCTGCACTGTTGGAGGGGCAGTACTGAGGGAGCGCCGCACTGTCGGTGGGGCAGTACTGAGGAAGCGCTGCACTGTCGGAGGGGCAGTACTGAGGGAGCGAGCGCTGCATGGTCGGAGGGGCAGTACTGAGGGAGCACCGCAGCGTCGGAGGGGCAGTACTGAGGGGGCGCTGCACTGTTGGAGGGGCAGTACTGAGGGACTGACACACTGTGGGAGGGGCAGTACTGAGGGAGCACTGCACTATCGGAGGGGCAGTACTGAGGGAGCGCTGTACTGTCAGAGGTGCAGTACTGAGGGAGCGCTGCATTGTCGGAGGGACAATACTGAGGGAGCACCGCACTGTCGGAGGGGCAGTACTGAGCGAGCGCTGCGCTGTCGGAGCGGCAGTACTGAGGGAACGCTGCACGGTCGGAGGGGCAGTAATGAGGGAGTGCTGCATGGGGATCGGGGGATGTACCGATCGGGGGATGTACCGAGTGTCCCTGGAATCGGGGGATGTACCGAGTGTCCCGGGGATCGGGGGATGTACGGAGTGTCCCGGGGATCGGGGGATGTACGGAGTGTCCCGGGGATCGGGGGATGTACGGAGTGTCCCGGGGATCGGGGGATGTACGGAGTGTCCCGGGGATCGAGGGATGTACAGAGTGTCCCGGGGATAGGGGGATGTACGGAGTGTCCCGTTGATCGGGGGAGGTACCGAGTGTCCCGAGGATCAGGGGATGTACGGAGTGTCCCGGTGATCGGGAGATGTACGGAGTGTCCCGGGGATCGGGGGATGTACGGAGTCTCCCGGGGATCGAGGGATGTACACTGTAAAGTCCTGTACCCTCAGTACAGATTCACACGAGACATGTAGTGAAGTCAAAGTCACTCTGGACCTGCATTTTTATTTCACAGCTCTGGAATGCTGCACTTGCCTGAGACCTGTCCTTATATACCTGTCTCTTGCAAGTGGTGGTATGGTATGCTGTGGTTACAGGTCATATCTTATTACAGTCATGTATAGCATGTTAGGATGCAGTTATATATAATAATGTAAGATACATGACATCACCCTCCCCCAAGGTCTTATTGTCTTTATAAGTTCAGTCTCTCAGGTGGTCTACGCTCTCGCGTGGAGCGTCTGAGTTGTGGTTCAGTTGTTTGCCTTGGTGTCTGTTTTTCTTTGGGTGTGGTTGCTGGTATCTCGCCTGGGCTGTCTGTTTAGATTGGTGTGATTGTTGTTGACTCGCCTGGGCCGTCTGTTGGGTTTGCCCTTTCCTCAGGTTGTTACCTCTGTCTGTCCACCAGGTGTGGTGCGAGTTCCACATTATAGTCTGCCTCTGGTTCCGCAGTGTTGCTGGTAAATTTGCTTTTGACTTGATCTACATGCCTCCAGCAGGTTTTGCCATTGTCCATTTGTACTACCAGTAGCCTGTTTCCTTCCTTGCCCGTTACTGTCCCTGCAAGCCATTTGGGACCCTTGCCATAGTTTAGTACAAACACTTTGTCCCCTATCTCATTCCATCTCCCCCTCGAATTTCTGTCATGGTACTCAGTCAGCTTACGGCGCTTTGCCTCACCGATTTCGTGCATGTCTGGGAGGATTAACGAGAGCCTTGTTTTTAAAGTCCTTTTCATCAACAGTTGCGCGGGGGGATCCCAGTCAGTGAGTGCGGACGAGATCTGTATGCCAGCAGCAGTCGCGACAGGCGACCCTGCAGCGTGGGATTTTAAGCATGCCTTGTTTAATGATTTGCACTGCTCTCTCCGCCTGGCCGTTGGAGGCCGGCTTGAACGGTGCTGTCTTGATGTGATTTATGCTGTGGTCAATTATAAAGTCTTGGAATTCTGCGCTGGTGAAGCACGGACCATTGTCACTGACCAATATGTCAGGGGTTCCATGCGTTGCAAACATGGTTGCGAGGCTCGCCACAGTGGTGGAGGTTGTGCTCGAGTTTAAAATGGTGCATTCGATCCACTTTGAAAATGCATCAACAACTACGAAGCACATTTTGCTCATGAATGCGCCCGCATAGTCTACGTGCACCCGCGACCACGGTTTGGTAGGCCAGGGCCAGTGGCTCAGTGGAGCCTCCCTGGGGGCATTGCTGAGTTGGGCACAAATGGTGCACTTCGGACGCAGAGCTCCAAGTCCGCATCAATACCAGGCCACCAGACGTGGGATCTAGCTGTGGCCTTCATAAGAACGATCCCCGGGTGCTCGCAGTGGCGCTCCCGGACAAATGCCTCTCTGCCTCGCAGAGGCATGACTACTTGGCTGCCCCACATCAGGCAGTCTGCTTGTAGTAACAGCTCATGCATGCACCTGTGAAAGGGTTTTAATTCCTTGGGGCAGGCATCGCGAGCCTCTGCCCAGTCACCGGTTAGGACACATCTTTTTACAAAGGATAACGTGGGGTCGCTGGCCGTCCAGGCTCTGATTTGGCGAACCGTCATGGGCGAACCTGTGGACTCAAAGGCATTGATTGCCATGACTATCTCACAGTCCTGTTCGTCATATCCTTCCATGGTCGCCAGGGGTAGCCTGCTGAGCGCGTCGGAACAGTTGTCTGTGCCTTATGGTATAGTCGTAGGACACCAGCATGAGTGCCCACCATTGAATTCGCGCCGAGGCATTGGCGTTTATTGCCTTGCTCTTGGATAGGAGGGACGTGAGGGGCTTGTGGTCGGTTTCTAACGCGATCTTGGCCCCGAAAAGGTATTGGTGCATCTTTTTGACACCATACACACACGCGAGTGCCTCCTTCTCTACCATTCCGTACCCGTGCTCCGCCCGTGGAAGTGACCTAGAGGCATAAGCCATGGGTTGTAATTTGCCTGCACTATTGACATGTTGCAAAATGCACCCGACCCCATACGCTGACGCATCGTATGTGAGAACTAGCTTTTTACCTGGGTCAAAGAAAGTCAAAACATTGTTGGAACACAGAAGGTTGCGTGCCTTATTGAAGGCGCGTTCCTGGGCGTCCCCTCAAAACCAATCGCACCCCTTCCTGAGTAGCACGTGGAGAGGCTCCAGCAGCGTGCTTAAGTTCTGCATAAAGTTCCCAAAGTAATTGAGTAGCCTGAGAAAGGCGCGCAGTTCTGAGACATTCCGGGGCCTGGGTGCCAGGCGAATTGCTTCTGTTTTGGACTCTGTTGGGCGGATTCCATCAGCGGCAATCCTTCTGCCCAAAAATTCAACCTCGGGTGCGAGAAACAGGCACTTGGATTTCTTGACTCGTAAGGCTACCCGATCCAACAGCTTTAGTACTTCCTCCAAATTACGGAGATGGGAGTCGGTGTCCCTGCCCGTGATAAGTATGTCGTCTTGAAATACAACCGTCTCCGGGATGGACTTGAGCAGACTCTCCATGTTGCGCTGGAATATGGCAGCTGCCGACCTGATGCCGAATGGGCATCAATTGTACATGAAAAGGCCTCGATGTGTGTTGATGGTGGTGAGTAGCTTGGATTCCTCGGTCAATTCTTGCATCATATACGCAGATGTGAGGTCTAATTTTGAGAAAAGTTTACCTCCAGCCAATGTGGCAAATAAGTCCTCCGCTCTGGGCAGTGGGTACTGGTCCTGTAGGGAGACTCTGTTTATGGTAGATTTGTAGTCCCCACAGATTTGTACGGATCCATCAGGCTTTATGACTGGGACGATGGGACTTGCCCAGTCGCTAAATTCCACAGGTGATATAATGCCTTCCTGCAGAAGCCTGTCTAGTTCGTGTTCAATCTTTTCCCTCATCACATAGGGTGCAGCTCTGGCCTTGTGATGGACCGGTCTAGCATCCTGTGTGATGTAGATTTTGACTTTGGCCCCTTTGAAAGTGCCCACACCTGGCTGAAAGAGATGTTCAAATTGCTTTATAACTGTTGAGCAGGAAGTCCATTTCTCTGATGACATGGCATGGACATCATCCCATTTCCAATTTAGTTCAGCCAGCCAGCTTCTCCCCAGCAGTCCTGGGGGATCTCCGGGGACAATCCACAGGGGAAGTCGGTTCACTGTCCCTTTGTGTGTGACAGAGAGCATGGCGCTGCCGAGGACTGGTACGATTTCTTTGGTATAGGTCCTTAGTTTGGTCGACCCTTGTGAGTTTCGTTCTGTCTCTTTTATGCGGCCACAGTTGTTCAAATTGTTGAGCGCCCATGAGAGATTGACTCGCTCCCGTATCCAGCTCCATGTTGACAGATATCCCGTTGAGTCGGACCCTCATCATTATAGGAGGCGTCCTGTTGTAGGAGCAGCGGCCATTGATCCTGTTGACCCGCTGTACCTCGGTGTCCCGGGTACTGACCCACCATCTTCTGGTCCGCTTTCCGACCCATCCAATTCGTATACCAGCCGAGCTGCCGTTTATTTGCACATGCGGGCCAAATGCCCTGTATTTTCACAATTTCTGCAAACAGCTGCTGAAATCGACATCCCCTTGACGAATGCCCACCCCCACATCTCCAGCACAGACCTGTTCCATTGTTCAAAGTGTTCCCAAAGAATGAGCTGCGTCTGGCTGAACTCTCTTGAGCTTCTCTCAGTTTGTATTTGATTGCTCGCATTGTGAGTTGATGAGGTGTGAACGGCCATTCCTGTGGCCCTTGATGGCTTCTGCCTGCTGTCGAGAGCCTGTTCTCCTTGCCTGTCGAGCAGCTTGTTTAGTGCTGTGAACCTCTTGTTCCGATATTTCGTTAGTTGTCCTACCTGCATTGTAAATCAATCTCGTTTCTTCTTCCCCTGCCAAGAAAGTCTGTGCAACCAGTGCTGCTGCCTCTAAGGTCAGGTTCTTGGTCTCTATGAGCTTTCGGAATATGCCTGCGTGGCCTATTCCTTCAATGAAAAAGTCTCAGCATTTCTCTCCTCAGTTCATCGGAGAACTCACATAAACTAGCCAACCTCCGAAGTTCCACCACGAAGTCGGGTATGCTCTGGCCCACACAGCGTCTGTAGTTGTAGAACCTGTGTCTGGCCATGTGTAGGCTGCTCGCTGGCTTCAGGTGGTCTCTTACCAGTGTGCTCAATTCTTCAAACGACTTGCTTGCTGGTTTCTCGGGTGCCAAAAGGTCCTTCATTAAAGCGTATGTTTTCGAGCCACAGCTGGTGAAGAGATGGGCTCTTCTCTTGTCTGCCTTATCGTCGCCTAACCAGTCTTTGGTTAAAAAGCTTTGCTGGAGCCTTTCTATAAAGTCCTCCCAATTGTCTCCTGCATTGTACTTTTCATCTGATCCGTTGTTCACCATTCTGTGGATTCTGTAATCCCGTAACTCGTTGCAACTGTAAAGTCCTGTCTCGTCAGGACAGATTCACATGAGGCATGTAGTGAAGTCCAGGTCACTCTGGACCTGCACATTTATTTCACAGCTCTGGAAAGCTGCACTTGCCTGAGACCTGTCCTTATATACCTGTCTCTTGCAAGTGCACCCCTGGTGGTATGGTATGCTGGTGGTTACAGGTCATATCTTATTACAGTCATGTAAATCATGTTAGGATACAATTAGATATAATAATATAAGATACATGACATACGGAGTGTCCCGGGGATCGGGGGTGTACGGAGTGTCCCGGGGATCGGGGGATGTACGGAGTGTCCCGGGGATCGGGGGTGTACGGAGTGTCCCGGGGATCGGGGGATGTACGGAATGTCCCATGGATCGGGGGATGTACGGAGTGTCCCGGGGATCGGGGGATGTTCGGACAGAGTGTCTTGAGTATCGGGGAATGTTCGGAGTGTCCCGGGGATCGGGGGATGTACGGAGTGTCCCGGGGATCGGGGGATGTTCGGACGGAGTGTCTCGAGTATCGGGGAATGTTCGGAGTGTCCCGGGAATCGGGGGATGTTCGGAGCTTCCCGGGGATCGGGGGATGTACGGAGCGTCCCGGGTATCGGGGGATGGAGTGAGTGTCCCGGCGATCAGGGGATGTACGGAGTGTCCCGGGGATCGGGGGATGTACGGAGTGTCCCGGGGATCGGGGGATGTACTGAGTGTCCCGGGGATCGGGAGATGTACAGAGTGTCCCGGGGATCAGGGAATCTACGGAGTGTCCCGGGGATCGGAGAATGTACGAAGTGTCCCGGGTATCGGGAGATGTACGGAGCATCCCGGAGATCAGGGGATGTTCCGAGTGTCCCAGAGATCAGGGGATGTACGGAGTGTCCCGGGGATCGGGGGATAGAAAAACATAGAAACATAGAAAATAGGTTCAGGAATGGGCCATTCAGCCCTTCGAGCCTGCACCGCCATTCAATCAGTTCATGGCTGAACATGCAACCTCAGTACCCCATTCCTGCTTTCTCGCCATACCCCTTGATCCCCCTTGAGTAAGGATTATATCTAACTCCTTTTTGAATATATTTAGTGAATTGGCCTCAACAACTTTCTGTGGCAGAGAATTCCACAGGTTCACCACTCTCTGGGTGAAGAAGTTTCTCCTCATCTCAGTCCGAAATGGCTTACACCTTATCCTTAGACTGTGACCCCCTGGTTCTGGACTTCCCCAACATTGGGAACATTCTTCCTGCATCTAACCTGTCTAAACCCGTCAGAATTTTAAACGTTTCTATGAGGTCCCCTCTCATTCTTCTGAACTCCAGTGAATACAAGCCCAGTTGATCCAATCTTTCTTGATATGTCAGTCCCGCCATCCCGGGAATCAGTCTGGTCAACCTTCGCTGCACTCCCTCAATAGCAAGAATGTCCTTCCTCAAGTTAGGAGACCAAAACTGTACACAATACTCCAGGTGTGGCCTCACCAAGGCCCTGTACAACTGCAGCAATACCTCCCTGCCCCTATACTCAAATCCCCTCGCTATGAAGGCCAACATGCCATTTGCTTTCTTAACCGCCTGCTGTACCTGCATGCCAACCTCCAATGACTGATGTACCATGACACCCAGGTTTCGTTGCACCTCCCCTTTTCCTAATCTGTCACCATTCAGATAATAGTCTGTCTCTGTTTTTACCACAAAAGTGGATAACCTCACATTTATCCACATTATACTTCATCTGCCATGCATTTTCCCACTCACCTAACCTATCCAAGTCACTCTGCAGCCTCATAGCATCCTCCTCGCAGCTCACACTGCCACCCAACTTAGTGTCATCTGCAAATTTGGAGATACTACATTTAATCCCCTCGTCCAAATCATTAATGTACAATGTAAACAGCTGGGGCCCCAGCACAGAACCTTGCGGTACCCCACTAGTCACTGCCTACCATTCTGAAAAGTACCCATTTACTCCTACTCTTTGCTTCCTGTCTGACAACCAGTTCTCAATCCATGTCAGCACACTACCCCCAATCCCATGTGCTTTAACGCTGCACTTGTGTGGGACCTTGTCGAAAGCCTTCTGAAAGTCCAAATATACCACATCAACTGGTTCTCCCTTGTCCACTCTACTGGAAACATCCTCAAAAAATTCCAGAAGATTTGTCAAGCATGATTTCCCTTTCACAAATCCATGCTGACTTGGACCTATCATGTCACCTCTTTCCAAATGCGCTGCTATGACATCCTTAATAATTGATTCCATCATTTTACCCACTACTGATGTCAGGCTGACTGGTCTATAATTCCCTTTTTTCTCTCCCTCCTTTTTTAAAAAGTGGGGTTACATTGGCTACCCTCCACTCCATAGGAACTGATCCAGAGTCTATGGAATGTTGGAAAATGACTGTCAATGCATCCGCTATTTCCAAGGCCACCTCCTTAAGTACGCTGGGATGCAGTCCATCAGGCCCTGGGGATTTATCGGCCTTCAATCCCATCAATTTCCCCAACACAATTTCCCGACTAATAAGGATTTCCCTCAGTTCCTCCTTCTATCTAGACCCTCTGACCCCTTTTATATCCGGAAGGTTGTTTGTGTCCCCCTTAGTGAATATTGAACCAAAGTACTTGTTCAATTGATCTGCCATTTCTTTGTTCCCCATTATGACTTCCCCTGATTCTGACTGCAGGGGACCTACGTTTGTCTTTACTAACCTTTTTCTCTTTACATATCTATAGAAACTTTTGCAGTCCGTCTTAATGTTCCCTTTAAGCTAGCTCTCGTACTTTATTTTCCCTGCCCTAATCAAACCCTTTGTCCTCCTCTGCTGAGTTCTAAATTTCTCCCAGTCCCCAGGTTCCCTGCAATTTCTGGCCAATTTGTATGCCACTTCCTTGGCTTTAATACTATTCCTGATTTCCCTTGATAGCCACGGTTGAGCCACCTTCCCTTTTTTATTTTTACGCCAGGCAGGGATGTACAATTGTTGTAATTCATCCATGCGGTCTCTAATTGTCTGTCATTGCCCATCCACTGTCAACCCCTTAAGTATCATTCGCCAATCTATCCTTGCCAATTGACGCCTCATACCTTCAAAGTTACCCTTCTTTAAGTTCTGGACCATGGTCTCTGAATTAACTGTTTCATTCTCCATCCTAATGTAGAATTCCACCATATTATGGTGACTCTTCCCCAAGGGGCCTCGCACAACGAGGTTGCTAATTAATCCTCTCTCATGCACAACACCCAGTCTAAGATGGCCTCACCCCTAGTTGGTTCCTCGACATATTGGTCTAGAAAACCATCCCTTATGCACTCCAGGAAATCCTCCTCCACTGTGTTGCTTCCAGTTTGGTTAGCCCAATCTATATGCATATTAAAGTCACCCATGATAACTGATGCACCTTATTGCATGCACCCCTAATTTCCTGTTTGATGCCCTCCCCAACATCACTACTACTGTTTGGAGGTGTGTACACAATTCCCACTAACGTTTTTTGCCCTTTGGTGTTCTGCAGCTCTACCCATATAGATTCCACATCATCCAAGCTAATGTCCTTCCTAACTATTGCATTAATCTCCTCTTTAACCAGCAATGCTACCCCACCTCCTTTTCCTTTTATTCTATCCTTCCTGAATGTTGAATACCCCTGGATGTTGAGTTCCCAGCCCTGATCATCCTGGAGCCACGTCTCCGTAATCCCAATCACATCATATTTGTTAACATCTATTTGCACAGTTAATTCATCCACCTTATTGCGGATACTCCTTGCATTAAGACACAAAGCCTTCAGGCTTGTTTTTTTAGCACCCTTTGTCCTTTTAGAATTATGATGTAGTATGGCCCTTTTTGTTTCTTGCCTTTGTTTACTCGGCCTTCCACTATTGCTTTTTACCTTTCTACCGTCTGTTTCTGACTCCATATTACTTCGCCCTATCTCGCTGCATAGGTTCCCATCCCCCTGCCATATTAGTTTAAACACTCCCGAACTGCATTAGCAAATGTTACTCCGAGGACATCAGTTCCAGTCCTGCCCAAGTGCAGACCGTCCCTTTTGTACAGGTCCCACTTCCCCCAGAACTGGTTCCAATGTCCCAGGAATTTGAATCCCTCCCTCTTGCACCACTGCTCAAGCCACGTATTTATTCTAACTATCCTGCTCCCTCTACTCTGATTAGCACGTGGCACTGGTAGCAATCCAGAGATTACGACCTTTGAGGTCCTAGTTTTTAATTTAACTCCTAGCTCCCGAAATTCAGCTTGTAGGACCTCTTCCCGCTTCTTACCTATATCGTTGGTACCTACATGTACCACGACAACTGGCTGTTCACCCTCCCTCTCCAGAATGCTCTGCAGCCGCTCCGAGACATCCTTGACCCTTCCACCAGGGAGGCAACATATCATCCTGGAGTCTCGGTTGCGATGTACGGAGTATCCCGTGGATCGGCGGATGTACGGAGTGTGCCGGGGATCGGGGGATGTACGGAGTGTCCCGGGGATCGGGGGACGTACCGAATGTCCCGGGGATCGGGAGATGTACGGAGTGTCCCGGGAATCGGGGGATGTACGGAGTGTTCCGGGGATCGGGGGATATTCCGAGTGTCCCGGGGATCGGGGGATGTACGGAGTGTCCCGGGGATCGGGGGATGTACGGAGTGTCCCGGGGATTGGGGAATGTACGGAGTGTCCCGGGGAACGGGGGATGTACGGAAGCTTCGGGGCATCGGGTGATGTATGGAGTGTCCCGGGGATCGGGGGATGTACGGAGTGTCCCGGGGATCGGGGGATGTTCCGAGTGTCCCGGGGATCGGGGGATGTACGGAGTGTCCCGGGGATCGTGGGATGTATGGAGTGTCCTGGGGATCGGGGGATGTTCCGAGTGTCCCGGGGATCGGGGGATGTAGGGAGTGTCCCGGGGATCGGGGGATGTACGGAGTGTCCTGGGGATCGGGGGATGTACGGAGTGTCCCGGGGAACGGGAAATGTACGGAGTGTCCCAGGGAACAGGGGATGTAC
Organism: Pristiophorus japonicus; assembly: GCF_044704955.1. NCBI lineage: Eukaryota > Metazoa > Chordata > Chondrichthyes > Pristiophoridae > Pristiophorus > Pristiophorus japonicus. The sequence continues at coordinate 86,583,585 of NC_091989.1, read as the reverse complement.
GGAGGCTTCGGGGCATCGGGAGATGTACGGGGTGTCCCGGGGATTGGGGGATGTAAGGAGTGTCCCAAGGATCGGGGGATTTTCAGAGTGTCCCGGGGATCGGGGGATGCACGGATTGTCCCGGGGATCGGGGGATGTACGGAGTGTCCTGGGGATCGGGGGATGTAGGGAGTGTCCCGGGGATCGGGGGATGTACGGAGTGTCCCGGGGATCGGGGGATGTACGGAGTGTCCCGGGGAACGGGGGATGTACGGAGTGTCCCGGGGATCGGGTGATGTACGGAGTGTTCCGGGGATCGGGGAATGTTCCGAGTGTCCCGGGGATAGGGGGATGTAGGGAGCGTCCCGGAGATCGGGGGATGTACGGAGCATCCCGGGGATCGGGGGATGTATGGAGCGTCCCGGGGATCGGGGGATGTACGGAGTGTCCCGGGGATCGGGGATGTACGGAGTGTCCCGGGGATCGGGGGATGTACGGAGTGCCCCGGGGATCGGGGAATGTACAGAGTGTCCCGGGGAACGGGGGATGTACGGAGGCTTCGGGGCATCGGGAGATGTACGGAGTGTCCCGGGGATCAGGGATGTACGGAGTGTCCCGGGGATCGGGGGATGTACGGAGGGTCCCGGGGATCGGGGGATGTACGGCGTGTCCCGGGAATCGGGGGATGTAAGAAGTGTCCTGGGGATCGGGGGATGTACGGAGCGTCCCGGGGATGGGGGGATGTATCGGGTGTCCCGGAGATTGGGGGATGTACCGAGTGTCCCGGGGATCGGGGGATGTACGGAGTGTCAAGGGGATCGGGGGATGTACGGAGTGTCCCGGGGATCGGGGGATGTACGGAGTGTCCCGGGGAACGGGGGATGTACGGAGTGTCCCAGGGATCAGGGGATGTGCGGAGTGTCCCGGGGATCGGGGGATGTAGGGAGTGTCCCGGTGATCGGGGGAAGTACGGAGTGTCCCGGGGATCGGGGGACGTACGGAGTGTCCCGGGGATCGGGGGACGTACAGAACGTCCCGGGGATCGGGGGATGTACGGAGCGTCCCGGGGATCGGGTGATGTATGGAACGTCTCAGAGATCGGGGGATGTACGGAGGGTCCCGGGGATCGGCGGATGTACGGAGTGTCCCGGGAATCGGGAGATGTATGGAGTGTCCTGGGGATCGGGGGATGTAAGGAGCGTCCCGGGGATGGGGGGATGTACGGGGTGTCCCGGGGATTGGGGGATGTAAGGAGTGTCCCAAGGATCGGAGATTTTCAGAGTGTCCTGGGGATCGGTGGATGGACGGAGTGTCCCAGAGATCGTGGGATGTATGGAGTTTCCCGGGGATCGGGGGATGTACGGAGTGTCCCGGGGATCGGGGGATGCACGCATTGTCCCGGGGATCGGGGTTGTACGGAGTGTCCCGGGAATCGGGGGTTGTACGGAGTGTCCCGGGGATCGGGGGATGTACGGAGTGTCCCGGGGATCGGGGGATGTACGGAGTGTCCCGGGGAACGGGGGATGTACGGAGTGTCCCGGGAATCGGGGGACGTACGGAGTGTCCTGGGGATCAGGGGACGTATAGAACGTCCCGGGAATCGGGGGATGTATGGAGCGTCCCGGGGATCGGGGGATGTAAGGAGTGTCCCGGGGATTGGGGGATGTACGGAGGGTCCCGGGGATCGGGGGATGTACGGCGTGTCCCGGGAATTTGGGGATGTAAGAAGTGTCCTGGGGATCGGGGGATGTACGGAGCGTCCCGGGGATGGGGGGATGTACGGGGTGTCCCGGAGATTGGGGGATGTACGGAGTGTCCCGGGAATCGGGGGATGTACCGAGTGTCCCGGGGATCGGGGGATGTACGGAGTGTCCCGGGGATCGGGGGATGTACGGAGTGTCCCGGGGATCGGGGGATGTACGGAGTGTCCCGGGGAACGGGGGATGTACGGAGTGTCCCAGGGATCAGGGGATGTACGGAGTGTCCCGGGGATCGGGGGATGTAGGGAGTGTCCCGGTGATCGGGGGAAGTACGGAGTGTCCCGGGGATCGGGGGACGTACGGAGTGTCCCGGGGATCGGGGGACGTACAGAACGTCCCGGGGATCGGGGGATGTACGGAGCGTCCCGGGGATCGGGTGATGTATGGAACGTCTCAGAGATCGGGGGATGTACGGAGGGTCCCGGGGATCGGCGGATGTACGGAGTGTCCCGGGAATCGGGAGATGTATGGAGTGTCCTGGGGATCGGGGGATGTACGGAGCGTCCCGGGGATGGGGGGATGTACGGGGTGTCCCGGGGATTGGGGGATGTAAGGAGTGTCCCAAGGATCGGGGCATTTTCAGAGTGTCCTGGGGATCGGTGGATGGACGGAGTGTCCCAGAGATCGTGGGATGTATGGAGTTTCCCGGGGATCGGGGGATGTACGGAGTGTCCCGGGGATCGGGGGATGCACGCATTGTCCCGGGGATCGGGGGATGTACGGAGTGTCCCCGGGATCGGGGGATGTACGGAGTGTCCCACGGATCGGGGGATGTACGGAGTGTCCCGGGGATCGGGGGATGCACGGATTGTCCCGGGGATCGGGGGATATACGGAATGTCCCGGGGATCGGGGGATGTATGGAGTGTCCCGGGGATTGGTGGATATTCCGAGTGTCCCGGGGCTCGAGGGATCCCGGGGATCGGGGGATGTACGGAGCGTCCCGGGGATCGGGGGTTGTATGGAGTGTCCCGGGGATCGGGGGATGTACGGAGTGTCCCGGGGATCGGGGGATGTACGGAGTGTCCCAGGGAACGGGGGATGTACGGAGTGTCCCGGGGATCGGGGGATGTACGGAGTGTCCCGGGGATCGGCGGATGTACGGAGTGTCCCGGTGATCGGGGGATGTACGGAGTGTTCCGGGGATCGGGGGACGTACGGAGTCTCCCGGGAATCGGAGGACGTACGGTACGTCCCGGGGATCGGGGGATGTACGGAGCGTCCCGGGGATCGGGGGATGTACGGAGTGTCCCGGTGATCGGGGGATGTACGGAGTGTCCCGGGGATCGGGGGATGTACGGAGTGTCCCGGGGATCGGGGGATGTACGGAGTGTCCCGGGGATCGGGGGATGTACGGAGTGTCCCGGAGATCTGGGGATGTATGGAGCGTCCCGGGGATGGGGTGTTGTACGGGGTGTCCCGGGGATCGGGGGTTGTACGGAGCGTCCCGGGGATGGGGGGATGTACGGGGTGTGCAGGGTATTGGGGGATGGAAGGAGTGTCCCGAGGATCGGGGGATTTTCAGAGTGTCCTGGGGATCGGTGGATGGATGGAGTGTCCCGGAGATCGGGGGATGTACTGACTGTCCCGGGGATCTGGGGATGTACGGAGTATCCCGGGGATCGGGGGATGCGCGGATTGTCCCGGGGATCGGGGGATGTATGGAGTGTCCTGGGGATCGGGGGATGTAGGGAGTGTCCCGGGTATTGGGGGATGTACGGAGGGTCCCGGGGATCGGGGGATGTACGGCGTGTCCCGGGAATCGGGGGATGTAAGAAGTGTCCTGGGGATCGGGGGATGTACGGAGCATCCCGGGGATGGGGGGATGTACGGGGTGTCCCGGAGATTGGGGGATGTAAGGAGTGTCCCGGGAATCGGGGGATGTACCGAGTGTCCCGGGGATCGGGGGATGTACGGAATGTCCCGGGGATCGGGGGATGTACGGAGTGTCCCGGGGATCGGGGGATGTACGGAGTGTCCCGGGGAACGGGGGATGTACGGAGTGTCCGAGGGATCAGGGGATGTACGGAGTGTCCCGGGGATCGGGGGATGTAGGGAGTGTCCCGGGAATCGGGAGATGTATGGAGTGTCCTGGGGATCGGGGGATGTACGGAGCGTCCCGGGGATGGGGGGATGTACAGGGTGTCCCAGGGATTGGGGGATGTAAGGAGTGTCCCAAGGATCTGGGGATTTTCAGAGTGTCCTGGGGATCGGTGGATGGACGGAGTGTCCCAGAGATCGTGGGATGTATGGAGTTTCCCGGGGATCGGGGGATGTACGGAGTGTCCCGGGGATCGGGGGATGCACGCATTGTCCCGGGGATCGGGGGATGTACGGAGTGTCCCCGGGATCGGGGGATGTACGAAGTGTCCCACGGATCGGGGGATGTACGGAGTGTCCCGGGGATCGGGGGATGCACGGATTGTCCCGGGGATCGGGGGATATACGGAATGTCCCGGGGATCGGGGGATGTATGGAGTGTCCCCGGGATCGGGGGATGTATGGAGTGTCCCGGGGATCGGGGGATGTACGGAGTGTCCCGGGGATTGGTGGATATTCCGAGTGTCCCGGGGCTCGAGGGATCCCGGGGATCGGGGGATGTACGGAGCGTCCCGGGGATCGGGGGTTGTATGGAGTGTCCCGGGGATCGGGGGATGTACGGAGTGTCCCGGGGATCGGGGGATGTACGGAGTGTCCCAGGGAACGGGGAATGTACGGAGTGTCCCGGGGATCGGGGGATGTACGGAGTGTCCCGGGGATCGGCGGATGTACGGAGTGTCCCGGTGATCGGGGGATGTACGGAGTGTTCCGGGGATCGGGGGACGTACGAAGTGTCCCACGGATCGGGGGATGTACGGAGTGTCCCGGGGATCGGGGGATGCACGGATTGTCCCGGGGATCGGGGGATATACGGAATGTCCCGGGGATCGGGGGATGTATGGAGTGTCCCCGGGATCGGGGGATGTATGGAGTGTCCCGGGGAACGGGGGATGTACGGAGGCTTCGGGGCATCGGGAGATGTACGGAGTGTCCCGGGGATCAGGGATGTACGGAGTGTCCCGGGGATCGGGGGATGTACGGAGGGTCCCGGGGATCGGGGGATGTACGGCGTGTCCCGGGAATCGGGGGATGTAAGAAGTGTCCTGGGGATCGGGGGATGTACGGAGCGTCCCGGGGATGGGGGGATGTATCGGGTGTCCCGGAGATTGGGGGATGTACCGAGTGTCCCGGGGATCGGGGGATGTACGGAGTGTCAAGGGGATCGGGGGATGTACGGAGTGTCCCGGGGATCGGGGGATGTACGGAGTGTCCCGGGGAACGGGGGATGTACGGAGTGTCCCAGGGATCAGGGGATGTGCGGAGTGTCCCGGGGATCGGGGGATGTAGGGAGTGTCCCGGTGATCGGGGGAAGTACGGAGTGTCCCGGGGATCGGGGGACGTACGGAGTGTCCCGGGGATCGGGGGACGTACAGAACGTCCCGGGGATCGGGGGATGTACGGAGCGTCCCGGGGATCGGGTGATGTATGGAACGTCTCAGAGATCGGGGGATGTACGGAGGGTCCCGGGGATCGGCGGATGTACGGAGTGTCCCGGGAATCGGGAGATGTATGGAGTGTCCTGGGGATCGGGGGATGTAAGGAGCGTCCCGGGGATGGGGGGATGTACGGGGTGTCCCGGGGATTGGGGGATGTAAGGAGTGTCCCAAGGATCGGAGATTTTCAGAGTGTCCTGGGGATCGGTGGATGGACGGAGTGTCCCAGAGATCGTGGGATGTATGGAGTTTCCCGGGGATCGGGGGATGTACGGAGTGTCCCGGGGATCGGGGGATGCACGCATTGTCCCGGGGATCGGGGTTGTACGGAGTGTCCCGGGAATCGGGGGTTGTACGGAGTGTCCCGGGGATCGGGGGATGTACGGAGTGTCCCGGGGATCGGGGGATGTACGGAGTGTCCCGGGGAACGGGGGATGTACGGAGTGTCCCGGGAATCGGGGGACGTACGGAGTGTCCTGGGGATCAGGGGACGTATAGAACGTCCCGGGAATCGGGGGATGTATGGAGCGTCCCGGGGATCGGGGGATGTAAGGAGTGTCCCGGGGATTGGGGGATGTACGGAGGGTCCCGGGGATCGGGGGATGTACGGCGTGTCCCGGGAATTTGGGGATGTAAGAAGTGTCCTGGGGATCGGGGGATGTACGGAGCGTCCCGGGGATGGGGGGATGTACGGGGTGTCCCGGAGATTGGGGGATGTACGGAGTGTCCCGGGAATCGGGGGATGTACCGAGTGTCCCGGGGATCGGGGGATGTACGGAGTGTCCCGGGGATCGGGGGATGTACGGAGTGTCCCGGGGATCGGGGGATGTACGGAGTGTCCCGGGGAACGGGGGATGTACGGAGTGTCCCAGGGATCAGGGGATGTACGGAGTGTCCCGGGGATCGGGGGATGTAGGGAGTGTCCCGGTGATCGGGGGAAGTACGGAGTGTCCCGGGGATCGGGGGACGTACGGAGTGTCCCGGGGATCGGGGGACGTACAGAACGTCCCGGGGATCGGGGGATGTACGGAGCGTCCCGGGGATCGGGTGATGTATGGAACGTCTCAGAGATCGGGGGATGTACGGAGGGTCCCGGGGATCGGCGGATGTACGGAGTGTCCCGGGAATCGGGAGATGTATGGAGTGTCCTGGGGATCGGGGGATGTACGGAGCGTCCCGGGGATGGGGGGATGTACGGGGTGTCCCGGGGATTGGGGGATGTAAGGAGTGTCCCAAGGATCGGGGCATTTTCAGAGTGTCCTGGGGATCGGTGGATGGACGGAGTGTCCCAGAGATCGTGGGATGTATGGAGTTTCCCGGGGATCGGGGGATGTACGGAGTGTCCCGGGGATCGGGGGATGCACGCATTGTCCCGGGGATCGGGGGATGTACGGAGTGTCCCCGGGATCGGGGGATGTACGGAGTGTCCCACGGATCGGGGGATGTACGGAGTGTCCCGGGGATCGGGGGATGCACGGATTGTCCCGGGGATCGGGGGATATACGGAATGTCCCGGGGATCGGGGGATGTATGGAGTGTCCCGGGGATTGGTGGATATTCCGAGTGTCCCGGGGCTCGAGGGATCCCGGGGATCGGGGGATGTACGGAGCGTCCCGGGGATCGGGGGTTGTATGGAGTGTCCCGGGGATCGGGGGATGTACGGAGTGTCCCGGGGATCGGGGGATGTACGGAGTGTCCCAGGGAACGGGGGATGTACGGAGTGTCCCGGGGATCGGGGGATGTACGGAGTGTCCCGGGGATCGGCGGATGTACGGAGTGTCCCGGTGATCGGGGGATGTACGGAGTGTTCCGGGGATCGGGGGACGTACGGAGTCTCCCGGGAATCGGAGGACGTACGGTACGTCCCGGGGATCGGGGGATGTACGGAGCGTCCCGGGGATCGGGGGATGTACGGAGTGTCCCGGTGATCGGGGGATGTACGGAGTGTCCCGGGGATCGGGGGATGTACGGAGTGTCCCGGGGATCGGGGGATGTACGGAGTGTCCCGGGGATCGGGGGATGTACGGAGTGTCCCGGAGATCTGGGGATGTATGGAGCGTCCCGGGGATGGGGTGTTGTACGGGGTGTCCCGGGGATCGGGGGTTGTACGGAGCGTCCCGGGGATGGGGGGATGTACGGGGTGTGCAGGGTATTGGGGGATGGAAGGAGTGTCCCGAGGATCGGGGGATTTTCAGAGTGTCCTGGGGATCGGTGGATGGATGGAGTGTCCCGGAGATCGGGGGATGTACTGACTGTCCCGGGGATCTGGGGATGTACGGAGTATCCCGGGGATCGGGGGATGCGCGGATTGTCCCGGGGATCGGGGGATGTATGGAGTGTCCTGGGGATCGGGGGATGTAGGGAGTGTCCCGGGTATTGGGGGATGTACGGAGGGTCCCGGGGATCGGGGGATGTACGGCGTGTCCCGGGAATCGGGGGATGTAAGAAGTGTCCTGGGGATCGGGGGATGTACGGAGCATCCCGGGGATGGGGGGATGTACGGGGTGTCCCGGAGATTGGGGGATGTAAGGAGTGTCCCGGGAATCGGGGGATGTACCGAGTGTCCCGGGGATCGGGGGATGTACGGAATGTCCCGGGGATCGGGGGATGTACGGAGTGTCCCGGGGATCGGGGGATGTACGGAGTGTCCCGGGGAACGGGGGATGTACGGAGTGTCCGAGGGATCAGGGGATGTACGGAGTGTCCCGGGGATCGGGGGATGTAGGGAGTGTCCCGGGAATCGGGAGATGTATGGAGTGTCCTGGGGATCGGGGGATGTACGGAGCGTCCCGGGGATGGGGGGATGTACAGGGTGTCCCAGGGATTGGGGGATGTAAGGAGTGTCCCAAGGATCTGGGGATTTTCAGAGTGTCCTGGGGATCGGTGGATGGACGGAGTGTCCCAGAGATCGTGGGATGTATGGAGTTTCCCGGGGATCGGGGGATGTACGGAGTGTCCCGGGGATCGGGGGATGCACGCATTGTCCCGGGGATCGGGGGATGTACGGAGTGTCCCCGGGATCGGGGGATGTACGAAGTGTCCCACGGATCGGGGGATGTACGGAGTGTCCCGGGGATCGGGGGATGCACGGATTGTCCCGGGGATCGGGGGATATACGGAATGTCCCGGGGATCGGGGGATGTATGGAGTGTCCCCGGGATCGGGGGATGTATGGAGTGTCCCGGGGATCGGGGGATGTACGGAGTGTCCCGGGGATTGGTGGATATTCCGAGTGTCCCGGGGCTCGAGGGATCCCGGGGATCGGGGGATGTACGGAGCGTCCCGGGGATCGGGGGTTGTATGGAGTGTCCCGGGGATCGGGGGATGTACGGAGTGTCCCGGGGATCGGGGGATGTACGGAGTGTCCCAGGGAACGGGGAATGTACGGAGTGTCCCGGGGATCGGGGGATGTACGGAGTGTCCCGGGGATCGGCGGATGTACGGAGTGTCCCGGTGATCGGGGGATGTACGGAGTGTTCCGGGGATCGGGGGACGTACAGAGTCTCCCGGGAATCGGAGGACGTACGGTACGTCCCGGGGATCGGGGGATGTACGGAGCGTCCCGGGGATCGGGGGATGTACGGAGTGTCCCGGGGATCGGGGGATGTACGGAGTGTCCCGGTGATCGGGGGATGTACGGAGTGTCCCGGGGATCGGGGGATGTACGGAGTGTCCCGGGGATCGGGGGATGTCCGGAGGGTCCCGGGGATCGGGGGTTGTACGGAGCGTCCCGGGAATTGGGGGATGTATGGAGTGTCCCGGGGATCGGGGGATGTACGGAGCGTCCCGGGGATGGGGGGATGTACGGGGTGTCCCAGGGATCGGGGGTTGTACGGAGCCTCCCGGGGTTGGGGGGATGTACGGGGTGTGCAGGGTATTGGGGGATGTAAGGAGTGTCCCGAGGATCGGGGGATTTTCAGTGTGTCCTGGGGATCGGTGGATGGATGGAGTGTCCCGGAGATCGGGGGATGTACTGAGTGTCCCGGGGATCTGGGGATGTACGGAGTGTCCCGGGGATCAGGGGAAGCGCGGATTGTCCCGTGGATCGGGGGATGTACGGAGTGTCCCGGGGATCGGGGGATGTACGGAGTGTCCCGGGGATCGGGAGATGTACGGAGGGTCCCGGGGATCGGGGGATGTTTGGAGTGTCCCGGGAATCGGGGGATGTATGGAGTGTCCCGGGGATCGGGAGATGTACGGGGCGTCCCGGGGATCGGGGGATGTACAGAGTGTCCCGGGGATCGGGGGATGTACGGAGTGTCCCGAGGATCAGGGGATGTAGGGAGTGTCCCAGGGATCGGGGGATGTACGGAGTGTCCCGTGGATCGGGGGATGTACGGAGTGTCCCGGGGATCAGGGGATGCGCGGATTGTCCCGGGGATCGGGGGATGTACGGGGTGTCCCGGGGATTGGGGGATGTAGGGAGTGTCCCGGGGATCGGGGGATGTACGGAGTGTCCCGCGGATCGGGGGATGTACGGAATGTCCCGGGGATCGGGGGATGTACGGATTGTCCCGGGGATCGGGGGATGTACGGAGTGTCCCGGGGATCGGGAGATGTACGGAGGGTCCCGGGGATCGGGGGATGTTTGGAGTGTCCCGGGAATCGGGGGATGTACGGAGTGTCCCGGGGATCGGGGATGTACCGAGTCTCCCGGGGATCGGGGGATGTACCGAGTGTCCCGGGGATCGGGGGATGTACTGAGTTTCCCGGGTGTTGGGAGATGTACAGAGTGTCCCGGGGATCTGGGATGTACCGAGTGTCCCGGTGTTAGATCTCTTAATTTCCAATGAAATACGAACTCCGATTGTAGTTTGAATGTAACTTTATTCGGGCAGCAGCAACAAGCTTCTGGCTTTAAGCCAGGCCTTTGTCCTTCTGAGATCACATGGCCAAAATGGCTGTACTTATACCTGGTTCAATTTACAGAAAAGAACTCGCCTTCTTTGACCTTATTGGCTCAATTGATAGTCTGTTAACATTTTAATTGGCTCGCTACCCAAGATCCTAAAATGTAAAGTTGATTGATGACTTAATGCAACTTGCTGAGTTGCACATAGCAGCTTTGACTTGGGGTCTGTGAATTTTCACAGCCTTTCTGAATGCAGCCTGTTTGAATTCTCTATCAATCCCCCCTTTGATTCTTTCACAAACTGAATCATAAAACATCAGGTATCACTGGTTAAACATGCTACAAAATAATTTCACACATGTTAATAGAGTTTCCTTCCAAAATTTGTTGATGTGTTTCGCCACATGTCCGGACTAGCAGCTTCCACACAAATTTACACCAACCCGAGTTCCATCGTGGCCACAATGGAAGTCTGGTTTTAGTAGGTTAATTAACCTTATTCCAATTTAATCCAAATCAATATCTTAATTCAACCAGTAACCAACCTTCCCTTAAACATAACATACCCCTGTGCCATGTACAGACGGTCTGCTGGGACCTGCAAGGTGTCTCACATGCGGGACAACAGCTACAGCCGCCTGGTTGCAACAACATTTAATCAACATAAACAAACAATATAAAAGTAAAACAATTACAACAAATAGAATTAAACCTTCCACCAATGAAATTCCTATTGAACCTAGCCATTCAGTGGCCCTGCTCCACAAAGTGAATGATGTGGGTTGCTTAAGTTTTTCTACCTCCTTTTGGATATGCTCCGCTAAGTAGGTAATTTCTTCGGAGCTATCTGGGATATATGTGCAACACTCAGTTCCAAGTAGGGCGCAAGTACCTCCCTTTTCAGCCAGGATGTAATCAAGGGCAAGTCTATTCTGTAGGGCTACTGTGCGGATTGCTACCATTTCTGCATTGATTTTAACTAGGGCCTCTGAGGTATCATTGGCTACTCATTCCACAATGGATGCCATGTTAATGGATTCCCTTGCCAGTCTGTCGGTCCCATACCTGGGGATCAGAATGGCAAAGAACCTCTCTATTTCTGTGATAACTCTCTTCGGACGGTGTAAATGTTCCGCCAGTGACTTTATATGATACATATAAGGCACAATGTAGGCTAAATAGCAGGATCCCATCCAATTCTGGGGCAGCCAAGGGTAGACCTTGTGGCCACACACCCAATAGGTGCCATTATATGCAATGAAGGTTAGCTGTTTCTTTGTCAGCAACACTCCGGGGCCTGCCCAGGCTTTTCCATCTGTTTTATTCAGAATCCCCGTTACGTTAAAAATTCCCACACATGGCCCAGTTTGGTTGGTTCTGTGGCTTGATTATATTATAATTCTGGGAGCAGCTACTATACCCCATATTTTGGCCTCCTTTGTTGTTTCTAATCAGACAGACTGATTCCCCCGGTCTTCCTATTCCCGTTGTATTAGTGATAACAAAAAATGGGGGCCGTTTGGAATTATTGTCGCATGGTTGGTATCCCCCTTCAAAGGTAGTCAGATTGTAACCTGCTGACTTCCATTTACGTGCCCAGTTTTCCGTATCCTGAAACGCATTGCCTGTTTTGTTTTGATTAATTATCCACTCAGCCATTTCCGAGATATTCAAGGGAACTGGCCTCAAGGGAATCCCTCCCTTTGAGTGAATAGGAATATGTGCACATACCCAACAACTAGAAATGTTACCTTGTTTGGCATAAATATATGACATATATAAAAAGGTATTTACATGTAATTCCTGGGTACTCCACTATTTCCCTTTGGTGCAGAGGGTCGGCTAGTAAGAAGTAGGCCTATGCCTAGAATACTTACAATCAGTAATACAGTAAATTTATACATTTTGGCAAAAAGTAATTGTCCTTATTAGATCTCAGCTTCAGTTACGGGTGCTCGTTTAACGTGTGAAGAGTGGATCCAGGCTTTCTTTCCTTGGACTTTAACAGCTGCCTGGGTGGTCAATAACACTTGATAAGGTCCCTCCCACTTAGCACCCAAAGGTTCTTTATGCAACTTTTTCACATATACCCAGACTCCCGGGATGATGTCGTGTCCTCCTTCGGGTGGATTACCCCAAGCTACCGATATCTGTCGGGAAACAGAACTAATAGCATTGGTTAGGTTCTGACAGTATGATAACAAAGTGTCACTCATTAAGTGAACATCAGCTTTCCTTAAATCAATAGTTCCTGGCAGCGACATGGGTCTTCCTGTTATAATTTCAAATGGGCTTAGACCTGTAGTTCTGTTCGGGGTTGCCCTAATGCTACATAGCACTATTTGTAGTGCCTGGGGCCATGGTGTTCCTTCTTGGTGATATTTGGCAAGCTGTTGTTTCAGAGTTCGATTCATTCGCTCTACTTGTCCTGATGATTGTGGATGATAAGGACAGTGTAAATCCCACGTAATGTTCAGTAACCTACAAACTTCTTGGCAGACAGCACCTGTGAAGTGTGTTCCCTGATCTGAGTCAATGTTACTCGGGACTCCCCATCGGGGCATGTAATCCTTACACAAGACCTTTTCAGTGTGATTGGCTGTGGCTCATACACAAGACCTTTGCAGTGTGATTGGCTGTGGCTCTTTTAGTTGGGACAGCTTCTACCCATCTAGAGAATCTGTCAACGATGACAAGAATGTTAGTGTATCCTTGGCATGAAGGAAGAGATATATAATCAACCTGCAGATGCTGGAATGGTCCGACAGGGGCAGGGGGCCTCAGTTGGGGCATTACCGTGATGGGTCCAGAATTATTTTTCTGGCAGACCACACCAGCTGGGCATGTTTTTTAAATCCCCGACCCCACCAGCTTTTCTGGAACCGTGCCGTCATCTGTTGTGAGGCCAAGTGTCCCCACGAGTGGATCTGTTGGGCTAAAAAAGGCATAAGCGCTTGTGGCGCGACTGGCTTGTCGGTAACTCTTTCTCTCCAGACACCATCTTCACATAGCTTAATTCCTGCCTCAATCCATGTCCATTTTTCCTCTCGTGAGCACTCGCCTTGCATTGTTTGAAGGTCTCATGTCAGAGTCCTGAGTGCTTTCAATCTGCACGTCTGTGTTGGTTCTTCTGGGGGAACACCCTGTGAGGCGGCATCTTTAGCTGCCTGGTCGGCTAGGGCATTTCCCTGTGCTTCTGTGGTATTTTCCTTGGTATGTGCCTTACACTTCAGGATGGACACTTCCTGAGGTAATTGTATGGCCTCCAGTAAGTCTCGGACTTCGTTTCCATTTCGGATAGGTGTATCAGCAGCAGTGAGGAATCCCCTTTTCCGCCATAACAGACCAAAGTCGTGAGCGACTCCAAAAGCATAACGTGAATCTGTTTCGACATTAGCTGTCTGTCCTTCTGCTAGTCGACATGCTTCTGACAGGGCCCGTAACTCGGCCTGTTGTGCTGACGTTCCTGAGGGTAAACATCCTTTTGCCACTACCTCATATAAGGTTGTAACTGCCCATCCTGCTTTTCTGGTACCACTGTCAACAAAGGAGGAACCATCTGTAAACAGGATGAGGTCTGGGTTGTGCAGAGGCTCCTCTGCTGCTAAGGCTGCTTCTTCTGTTTCTTTTAAAATCTCCACGCAGTCATGCTCTTCACATTCTCCCCTCTCTTGCTCCCTTGATTCTGATATCGGGAGCATTGTTGCGGGATTAACCAGGCTGGCCCGGACGATATAGAGATTAGGAGCTTCCAAAACTGCTGTCCAGCGGGTCCATCTAGCTGCCGTCACCTGAGACATTCTTTTCATAGACAGCAAAGCATGTACGGTGTGGGGACACTTGACAATCAGCTTTTAGTCGAGGACTAGACCCGCAGTGATCATTACCGCTCGATATGTAGCTTCCATGGCCCTTAGGCAACTTCCCCATCCGAGGGCTACCGCATCCAGTTATGCCGAATAATAGCCAATAGGTCTTTGCCGATCCCATGTTCTTGTGTCAGTACAGCTGTCATATATCCTTCTTTCTCATGGACAAACAGGGTAAATGGCTTACCACTGTCGGGGATTCCCAGAGCCGGTGCCGAACACAAAGCCTTTTTCAAACTCAGGAAGGTCTCTTGCTGTTCCTTAGTGAGGGTGATGGCTTCTTTAGAGGCACGTTTCCCCTTTAAAATATCATTCAATGGCTGAGCAAGCTGTGTGAAGGAGTCAATCCAATTTCTGTTAAAGTTACACAATCCCAAAAAAGACCTTAGTCCCTGAATAATGGTGGTTTTTTTAGCAGCCCGAATGGCTGCAGTTCTATCCTGGGTAAGTTCTCTCTTTCCTTGTGAAATCTTTTGTCCCAGGTATACAACCTCTTCTTGGGATATTTGTACTTTGTCGATGCTGGCTTTATGTCCTTTCAGCCAAAGGTGGTCCAGCAAAGCTCGTAAATCTTGTTCATGCTGTTTTTCCGTGTTTGACGCTTGCAGGATATCGTCTACATATTGGATGACTGTGGATGACAGGGGAGGTAATTCTCGCAAATGGCTTTGTAAAGCTATGTGGAATACCGTAGGGCTGTTGTGGAAACCCTGCGGTAACCGGGTCCAAGTATACTGTTGTCCTTGGACCGTGAAAGCAAACCACTGTCGAACCTCCGGTGCCAGAGGCACCGACCAAAATCCGTTGGCCATATCTATAACCGAGAAATATTTATGTTCCGGTTTGAGGGCATTAAAAATGGTGGAGGGATCTGCGACCAAAGGAGCTTTTTGATCAATACACTGGTTAGCTTTCCTATAATCGACAGTCAAGCGCCAAGTCTCATTAGATTTCTATACCGGCCACACGGGGCTATTGGAGGAGCTATGTGTTTTAATAAGCACCCCTTGTTTCTCCAATTGCTGAATAACCGGTAAGATTCCCGCGATGGCAGTTGAACTGATGGGATACTATTTAGTGCATGGAGGCTTGGTCCCGGTAAATGACGCAGGCTCCATCTGGAGTAGGCCACAATCGTTCTTATCTTTAGCCCATATCGGGTGTTCCTTCAATTCTTCTTTCTTCAAAGTTCTAATTGACCATGTCACCCGACGATCCTCGAAATGCAGCGATGAATCTACTTGGATTAGAACGTCCGTTCCCAAAAGGGGTTGATCTAGTGGGCCTATCCAGACCGGCGTGGTTAGTTCATGTGGACCCAGCCCTATAAGTACCGGTGTTGTCCTTTTAATTTCTATTTTATGGCCCCCAACTCCATAGGCTGTACGTGCCCTACCATTCAATGACAAAAACTCTCCATATTGTAGGGGTAAGCATGTTAATTCCGCCCCTGTGTCTAAAAGACAGTCCACATCCTTATCGCCCACCCTCACAGTTATATATAGCCCATCTCCCCTTTGTTGTATTAGTGCGAGGAGGGGGGCCAGGGTGGGCTCTAATCGTTTTTTGCTATCCCAAGTAACTCCTTCTGTTGTTGTATTGTCAGTCGCTTCTATGAGGTCGTTATCTTGTGACAAGCCTGGTTTGTTGGCTGAATTGTATCCCTGGCTGCGTCCTCTTCCCTGGCCATGACCTTGCTGTTTTGCCCTGCACGTCTTGGCCCAGTGACCTTCTTTCCCACAATAATGACATTTTCCGGGTAATTTTCCCAATAACTGTTTATTGGAATCCTGGGATTTCCATCCCACAGCCTGCAGGGCTCAGACTTTAGCTCCCATATCCCGATCTAATTGGTTACATCGATCCACCAATGCTGCAAAGGTAGTTCCTCTACCTTCCCAGTCCGGTAACACTACCTGAAGCATTTTGGACAGTTCTGGCTTTAGACCTGCCACGAAAGCTGCTTTCAGGGGTCCAAACACTTGTTCATCCATTTCCTCATCCGTATTATTCATACCCTAATGTTCTAGCCACGTGCATCTAAACTGCTCGTCATACTCCAGGACCTCCTCTGTTCCTTTCTGTTGGCTGGCTGCAATTTTTCCCCAGTCTGTCTTAGCTGGACTGAAGGCTTGCAGCCAGTGTTTAATCGCCTCCCATCCTGCGTCTAATTCTTGCTCATCCTGCCCCAAAGCTTTTTCTACCTTGTCGTGCAATTTTCTTCCCTGTGTTTTTGGCACCATTATGGTCAAAATTTGCACTCCGTCCCAGGGATGAAGTTGATATATATTTCTTAAGCGGTCCAATTGGTCCCACGTTTTTACTCCCCCTTTCTTTGGATTCGGCAATTCCTTGGACCATTTATCAATTTTCTCTGGGTCTGCCGGATCATGAACTAAATATTCTGCAAACACCCTTTTCCTCGTTTTTTTGGTTCCACCCTTATCCGCAGTCTCTTCTGATTTGACTACAACTCGTCTTTTTTTAAATGGGGCAAAGCGCACCCCTAATTCTTCATCCTCCGACCCTGTATCGTCAGAGGATTCAGAATCCGTATCTATTCCTTGGTCGTGTTTTCGGGTTTGCGCTTTTAATTTATCCAAACATGGGTTCCCTGGGAATTGACCGATATATTTTCCTTTTCCTATCACTGTCTCTTGACCTAATGATTTTTTCCATTCTTTAATTTCACCTTTAAGATCTTTAACTTCCGCTTCCGATTTTTCAAGTTCAAGTCTTTTCTGTCGCAGCTGTGCACAAACAGCTTACAATTGGTCCTTTGTACTAGTCAGTTCTCGATAAAGTTGGGAATGCATTATAATTTCATTCCGCTTTCGGATCTGTCCCATAATGGCTAGGGACCATCTAGTTCGCTCTTTATTTTTCATACGGGTCGTTTTTCCCCAGACCCTTTTAATCTCGTCCAAGGACCATTGTCCTTTGGAGGTTCTGTATTTTTATTCGATCTTAATACAGATTTTAGATAAGTTGAATTGTTGCTCTTTGTATTCTTTCAACTGTTGAAGGATTTCATCTATCGAAACCTCAGGTGGTGCCTGCCCGCCTTTAACAGTTGTAGGCAATTCTTTGCTCTTATCTCCTGCTGCCATAATACTGATTTCTTTACTGGGGTCTCGAGTCGTAGGCTTTCCAGCCGATCAGTAGGTCGGTGATTAATTAACTAACGCACCGCCGAAGTTAGACGTCTATGGGACCTCGAGCCGACTACCAACCGGAGGGTTCGCAAACCGGAGGCTTTCGGAATCGCGTAGATGGAGAGGCGAATTTAGACTTTTGACCGAGGACTTTTATAAAGAGGAGTCCTTACCTCAGTATGTAGGTCCGATGTCCAAAATTCAGTTTCTTTCCTCAGCGATCGTGTTCATGATGCCAAAATTGTTAGATCTCTTAATTTCCAATGAAATACGAACTCCGATTGTAGTTTGAATAACTTTATTCTGGCAGCACCAACAAGCTTCTGGCTTTAAGCCAGGCCTTTGTCCTTCTGAGACCACATGGTCAAAATGGTTGTACTTATACCTGGTTCAATTTACAGAAAAGAACTCGCCTTCTTTCGCCTTATTGGCTCAAATTGATAGTCTGTTAACCTTTTAATTGGCTCACTACCCAAGGTCCTAAAATGTCAAGTTGATTGATGACTTAATGCAACATGCTGAGTTGCACATAGCAGCTTTGACTTGGGGTCTGTGAATTTTCACAGTCTGTCTGAATGCAGCCTGTTTTAATTCTCTATCACCCGGGGATCGGGGGATGTACGGAGTGTCCCGGGGATCGGGGGATGTACGGAGTGTCCCGGGGATCGGGGGATGTTCCGAGTGTCCCGGGGATTGGGGAATGTATGGAGAGTCCCGTGGATCGGGGGATGTACGGAGTCTCCCAGGGATCGGGGGATGTACCGGTTGTCCCGGGAATCGGGGGATGTACTGAGGGTCCTGGGGTTCGGGGCTGCGGGATGGAGCGAGTGGGATGTCCCAGATAAGGCTAAGTCATACCTGACAAATGTATTTGAAATTTTTGAGGAGGTCAGTAACAAGGTGGATAAATGAGTGTCCATAGCTTTTTATATGGACATGCAGAAGGCATTCGATAAAGTTTCACCAGAAACATTATTAGCGAAGATCAGAGCCCACAGAATTGGAGGTAGAGTTTTGAGCTGGATTGGGAATTGTTTGGTGGTAAGATACAGGTAGTGGGATAAAGGGTAGGGACCCTTATTGGGGGATGGGACCAGTACTGTTCCCCAGGTATCTGTCCTGGGGCCTCACCTTTTCCCCATTGCTATCCATGATTGGCTGAAGGAATAGGGAGTTGTATACCCGAGTTTGCAGAGGACACTAAGTTCGGAGAGACAGTAAATAGTGCAGTCGGGAGCAGGAGATTGCAAAGCAACATTGATTGATGAAGTGAGTATACCAGACTGTGGCAGACAGAGTTGTATGTGGGCAAGTGTAGGTCTTCCACTTCAGACCCGAATGAGATAAATCGGAGGAAATCGAGGGAGCTGCGGAGGAGCAAAGAGTTTTGGAATCAAAGTACAGAAAGCATTGAAAGCGAGTGGGCAGGTACAAGATGTAATCAGGAAGGTTAATGGGCTGTTGGCCTTATCTCAAGGGGGCTGGAATATAAAGGGGAGGAAGTTGTTCAGTTATATAAAGCTCTGGTCAGACCACACCTGGAGAGCTGTATCTGGGCCCCACACCTCAGGATGGCTATATTGACCTCGCGGGGGGGGGAGGCGGTCGGGGACAGATTGACAAGAACGATTCCTGATCTTCGAGGGTTACAATATGTTGTGTATTTAACCCCTTGTAACCTGCATCACACCTGTCCACCAGAGGGCCTACCTGTTGGAGTTCCAAGGGATCCCAGCATCCCTTGGGAGCACGGTATATAAGCAGACCACCCACGAGGTACCTGCACTCTGGAACTACAATAAAGGAGCTAAGGTCACACTTGCTCATTACACACAGTACTCGGACTGACCATTTATTATGAGTATAACAATTGGCGACGAGGTAACGAACCGCGCGAAAATGCAAAGAACAGTTGCTATCTGGAGAAGTTCTCAGAAGGGGACGATTGGGAGGCCTGCGTGGAGAGACTCGATCAATACTTTGTAGCCAACGAGCTGGAAGGGGACGAGAACGCCACCAAACGAAGGGCGATCCTCCTAACTGTCTGTGGGGCAACAACCTATGGCCTCATGAAGAATCTCCTGGCTCCGACTAAACCAACAGAAAAGTCCTACGAAGAACTGTGTACGCTGGTCTGGGAGCACCTAAATCCTTAGGAAAGCGTTCTGATGGCGAGATATCGGTTCTACGTGTGTCAACGACTGGAGGGCCAGGAAGTGGCAAGCTACCTCGCCGAACTAAGGCACCTTGTGGGACATTGTGAGTTTGAGGGATTCCTAGATCAAATGCTCAGAGACTTTTTTGTACTAGGAATCGGACATGAGACGATCCTTTGCAAACTGTTGACTGCAGAAACCCTGAATCTGAGTAATGCCATAACGATAGCCCAGGCATTTATGTCCACCAGCGACAACACCAAGCAGATTTCGCAGAACAAAGAAGTTTCAGCCAGTACTGTGCACAAAGTAATGTCGGTTTTGAGCAGAAATGTACAGGGCAGAATTTACACGCCGGCTGCTGTGGCCCAACCTCAATTGACCCAGATTCCACCATTATCTGTTAATGCGAGGCAGTTAACACCCTGTTGGCGTTGTGGAGGTGATCATCGGCCTGATCAATGCCGTTTTAAGCACTGTGCGTCCAATGGCTGCAGAACGATGGGACACCTCCAACGAATGTGCAGGCGAGCTGCAAACCCTGCAAACCCTGCCAACCACCACGTTGCAGAGGAAGATTGGTCCACAGTGGATCAGGCTGAATTGGAAACTCGTACGGAGGAGGCAGAGTACACACGTTTACGACAAAATGCCCACCAATAATGTTGAAAGTTGAACTGAACGGTATTCCAGTGTCTATGGAGCTGGACACCGGGGCAAGTCAGCCCATAATGAGTAAAAAGGCCTTCGACAGGCTGAGGGGGAAGAAGGCACACAGGCCCAAGCTCAGCCCCATTCACACCAAACTAAGAACTTACACCAAGGAACTAATCCCTGTAATTGGCAGTGCAGAAGTCAAAGTCTCCTATGATGGAGCAGTACACAAACTCCCGCCGTGGATTGTACCAGGAGATGGCTCCACATTGTTTGGCAGAAGCTGGCTGGGAAAAATCCGCTGGAACTGGGACGACATCTGAGCGCTTTCATCCATTGACGACACCACATGTACCCAGGTTCTAAGCAAATTCCCTTTGTTATTTGAGCCAGGCATTGGAAGCTTTTCGGGGGCGAAAGTGCAGATCCATTTGGTTCCCGGTACGCGACCCATCCACCACAAGGCTCGGGCGGTACCGTACATGATGCCTGAAAAAGTGGAAATTGAGCTGGACAGGCTGCAACGTGAAGTCATCATCGCGCCAGTGGAGTTCAACGACTGGACCAGTCCGATTGTCCCGGTACTCAAGGAGGATCGTACGGTTAGAATTTGCGGTGGCTATAAAGTAACAATTAACCGTTTTTCGCTGCAGGTACCCGCTACCCAAGGCAGACGACCTATTTGCGACCCTGGCTCGAGAGAAGACGTTCACCAAGCTGGACCTGACTTTGGCCTACATGATGCAGGAGCTGGAGGAGTCTTCGAAAGGCCTCACCTGCATCAACACGCACAAAGGTCTGTTTATCTACAACCGGTGCCCGTTCGGGATACGGTCGGCCGCGGAGATCTTCCAGCGGAACATGGAGAGCCTGCTAAAGTCGGTTCCTTGCACAGTGGTCTTCCAGGATGACATATTGGTTACAGGTCGGGACACCATGGAGCTCTTGAAGAATCTGGAGGAGGTTCTTAGTCGGTTGGATCGCGTGGGGTTTCGGTTGAAACGCTCGAAGTATGTTTTCCTGGCACAGAACGTCGAGTTCTTAGGGAGAAGAATCGCGGCAGACGGCATCAGACCCACCGACGCCAAGACGGAGGCCATAAGAACGCACTGCGAACATGGAACATGATGGAGCTGCAGTCGTTTCTGAGACTCCTTAACTACTTCGGTAATTCCCTGCTGGGTTAAGCATCCTACTAGAGCCCCTACATGTGCTACTGCGCAAGGGAGACGACTGGGTATGGGGGAATTCACAAGAGGCTGCCTTTAAGAAAGCCAGAAATTTATTGTGTTTTAACAATCTGCTTGTCCTGTATAATCCATGTAAATGATCAGTGTTAGCTTGCGATGCGTTGTCATACGGGGTCGGGTGTGTATTACAACAGGCTAATGATTCGGGGATTTTGCAACAGGTTGCATATGCATCCAGGAGTTTGTCCAAGGCTGAAAGGGCCTACAGCATGGTTGATAAAGAGGCTCTGGAGTGTGTTTACGGGGTTAAAAAAATGCACCAGTACTTGTTTGGCCTCAAGTTCGAACTTGAAACAGACCACAAGCCACTCATAACGCTATTCTCGGAGAGAAAAAGGGATTAATACCAATGCCTCTGCCCGCATCCAAAGATGGTCACTCACGCTGTCGGCATACAACTATGTCATCCGCCACAGACCGGGCACAGAGAACTGTGCTGATGCTCTCAGTCAGCTGCCATTGCCCACCACCGGGGTGGAATTGGCACAGCCAGCGGACTTGCTTATGGTCATGGAGGCATTTGAGAATGAAGAGTCCCCTGTTACGGCCCGCCAGATCAGGACCTGGACCAGCCAGGATCCTTTACTGGCCCTGGTAAAAAAACTGTGTTCTCCATGGGAGCTGGTCCAGTGTCCCAGTGGAGATGCAGGAAGCGATTAAGCCATTCCACAGATGCAAAGATGAGCTATCCTTGCAGACGGACTGTCTCTTGTGGGGCAATCGTTTATCTTGCCCAAGAAAAGCAGAGACACATTGATTGGGGAAATACACAGCACTCACCCAGACATCGTGATGATGAAAGCTATAGCCAGATCCCACGTGTGGTGGCCAGGCATCGACTCAGATTTAAATTCATGTGTACGCCAGTGCAACACTTGCTCTCAGTTGAGCAATACATCCAGAGAGGCACCGCTAAGCTTATGGTCCTGGCCATCCAAACTGTGGTTAAGGTTCCATGTAGACTATGCAGGGCCATTCCTAGGCAAAATGTTTTTGGTTGTCGTGGATGCTTACTCAAAATGGATTGAATGTCTAAGAGCTATGTTTGCCACGCACGGCCTGCCCGACGTCCTAGTCAGCGACAATGGGCCGGGTTTCACCAGTGCCGAATTCAAAGAATTCCTGACCCGCAACGGGATCAAACATATCACATCTGCGCCGTTCAAGCCCGCATCCAACTGCCAGGCAGAACGGGCAGTCCAGACCATCAAGCAAAGCTTGAAACCTGTATCGGAAGGCTCCCTGCAGACCCGGTTGTCCCAAGTACTGCTCAGCTACTGCACCAGACCCCACTCACTCACAGGGATTCCCCGCGCTTAAAACAAGGCTCTCTCTGGTCCACCCTGATGTACATGATCACGTGGAGGACAAGTGGCATCAACAGAGTGCGTACCATGACCGCGCAAACTTGTCACGCGATATTGAGATCAATGATCCTGTGTTTGTGCTCAGTTATGGACATGGTCCCAAATGGCTTGCTGGCACGGTCACAGCCAAAGAGGGGAGTAGGGTGTTTCAGGTCAAACTGACCAATGGACAAACGTACGGAAAACACTTGGACCAAATTAAACTGCGGTTCACCAACAGCTACGAACAACCCGAAGAGGACACCACCAACTTTCACCCTCAAACACACACGCAAGTGGCAACTGACATCATGGTTGACCACAAAACCGAACTCACCATCCCAGCAGCCCAGCAAGGCAGGCTGCCCAACAGCCCAATGAAGAACTGACCAACCCACCCACCACCCACATTTGTACCGGGATGATCGACAAGGGAGCACAGAGCCCCAGATCGTCTCACCTTGTAAATAAGTGTATTGTTGACTTCACGGGGGCAGTGATGTTATGTATTTAACCCCTTGAACCCTTGTAACCTGCATCACACCTGACCACCAGGGGGCCTACCTGTTGGAGTCCCAAGGGATCCCAGCATCCCTTGGGAGCACAGTCTATAAGCAGGCCACCCACACGGTACCTGCACTCTGGAACTACAATAAAGGAGCTAAGCTCACAGTTGCTCATTGCACACAGTACTCGATCTGACCATTTAGTTTGAGTATAACACAATATGAGAAGAGGTTGCGTAGACCTGGCCTGCATTGCCTTGAGTTTGGGAGATTGAGGGGGTGTCAGACGTGCCAACACACACAGAAACACTCACACTCACAGACCAACACATTTACCAAATAAACCGATGAGAGTTAAGTCCCTGTATTCGACGGTACTGTACACACACTGAGCCTTGCAGGATGGCATGCTCCCAGGGTTTAGATCAGTCTCTCAATCAGCTCAATGGCCGCACTGGCTGTACTCTGTCCAAAGATGAACACTCCACACAGGATCGTGACCGTTCCCCAGACCAGCAAACACCATCTGAGGGCACAAAACACGCTCAATGAAATAGCTGCAATCATACTATTCGTAGTATAGTATTAGACAGTCCCTCGTATCGAGGATGACTTGCTTCCACACCAAAAAGGGATGAGTTCACAGGTGTTTCAATGAAGGACCTAATACTTCATGTTGAAGGGTGGAAGATGCCTGTGCGTGGATTTTTTTAACGTGTGAGGACTGTTGCACACCAGCCACCACATGGGCTTGACAGAGTTAGGCCTTGGTCCAGTGGCAAGGGTTAACAATGGCATCAACAGCCAATGAGGTACATTTGAAGTCTAGTCACTGTTGTAACACAGGAAATGTGGCAGCTCATTTGTGTACAAGGTCCCACAAACAGCAATGAGATAACGACCAGATAATCTGCTTCAGTGATGCTGGTTGAGGGATAAATATTGTCCATAGCACCGGGGAGAACCCCCCTGCTCCTCTACAAATAGTGCCGTGGGATCTTTTACATCCACCTGAGATGGGGCCAGTTTAATGTTTCATCCAGAAGACGGCACCTCTGACACTGCAGCACTTCCTCAGCACTGCACTGCAGTGTCAGCCTAGGTTCTGTATTTAAATCTCTGGAGATGGGGCTTGAACTTACAATCTTCTGACAGAGGCGAGAGTGAGCCATGGTCAATAAAGATCTCCTGCGTTCATAGCAACAGGTGTCCTTGAATGGGCTGGCTTGCTCCAACTCCCCTCCCGCTCCCTGTCCCCTCTCTCCCTGCCCCCTCTCTCCCTGCCCCCTCTCTCCCTTCCCGCTCTCTCCCTGCCTCCCCCTCTCTCCCTGCCCCCTCTCTCAATGCCCCCCTCACTCACTTCCCCCCCCTCTCTCCCTGCCCCCTATCTCCCTGCCCCCCTCTCTCCCTGCCCCCCTCTTTCCCTTCCCCCCTCTCTCCCTCCCCCCTCCCCCCTCCCTGCCCCCTCTCTACCTTCCCCCCTCTCTCTCTGCCCTCTCTCTCCCTGCCCACTCTCTCCCTGCCCCCTCTCTCGCTGCTCCGCTCTCTCCCTGGCCCCCCTCCCCCTCTCTCCCTGCCCACTCTCTCCCTGCCCCCTCTCTCGCTGCTCCCCTCTCTCCCTGCCCCCTCTCTCACTGCCCCCTTTCTCCCCCTCCCTCTCTCTCCCTTCCCCCTCTCACCCTGCCCCCCTCTCTCCCTGCCTGCCCCCTCTCTCACTGCCCCCTCTCTCCCCCTCCCCCTCTCTCCCTTCCCCCTCTCTCCCTGCCCCCCTCTCTCTCTTCCGCCTCTCTCCCTGCCCCCCTCTCTCCCTGCCCCCCCCTCTCTCCCTGCCCCTCTCTCTTCCTGCCTCTCTCCCTGCACACCCGCTCTCCCTCCCCCTCTCTCCCTGCCCCCTCTCTCTCCCTGCCCCCCTCTCTCCCTGCCCCCCTCTCTCCCTCCCCCTCTCTCCCTCCCCTCTGTCCCTGCCCCCTCTCTCTCCCTGCCTCTCTCCCTGCCCACCCTCTCTCCCTACCCCTCTCTCCCTGCCCCCTCTCTCTCCCTTCCCCCTCTCTCCCTGCCCCCCTCTTTCCCTCCCCCTATCTCCCTGCCCCCCTCTCTCCCTGCCCCCTTCTCTCCTTCCCTCTCTCTCCCTGCCCACCCTCTCTCCCTGCCCCTCTCTCCCTGCCCCCCTCTCTCCCTGCCCCCTCTCTCCCTTCCCCCTCTCTCTGCCCACTCTCTCCCTGCCCCCTCTCTCGCTGCTCCCCTCTCTTCCTGCCGCCCCATCCCCCTCCCCCCTCTCTCCATGCCCCCTCTCTCCCTTCCCCACTCTCTCTCTGCCCTCTCTCTCCCTGCCCACTCTTCCCTGCCCCCTCTCTCGCTGCTCCTCTCTCTCCCTGCCCCCCTCTCTCCCTGCCCCCTCTCTCACTGCCCCTCTCTTCCCCTCCCCATCTCTCCGTGCCCCCCTCTCTCCCTTCCCCCTCTCTCCCTGCCCCCCTCTCTCCCTGGCCCCCTCTCTCCCTGGCCCCCTCTCTCCCTGTCCCCTCTCTCACTGCCCCCTCCCACCTCTCTCCCTGCACCCCCCTCTCTCCCTGCCCCTCTCTCTCCCTGCCTCTGTCACTGCCCACCCTCTCTCCCTGCCCCCCCTCCCTGCCCCCCACTCTCCCTGCCCCCTCTCTCCCTGCCACCCCTCTCCTCCTGCTCCCCCTCTCTCCCTGCCACCCCCCTCTCTCCCTGCCCCCTCTCTCCCTGCCCCCTCTCTCCCTGCCCCCTCTCTCCCTGCCCCCCTTCTCCCTGCGCCCCTCTCTCCCTGCCCCTCTCTCTCCCTGCCTCTCTCCCTGCCCCTCTCTCCCTGCCCCCTCTCTCTTCCCCGCCCCACTCTCTCCCTGCCCCTCTCTCTCCCTGCCTCTCTCCCTGCCCCCTCTCTCTCTGCCCCCCTCTCTCCCTCCCCCTCTCTCCCTGCCCCCTCTCTCCCTGCCCCCCTCTCCCCCTCCCCCTCTCTCCCTGCCCCCTCTCTCTCCCTGCCTCCCCTCTCTCCCTGTCCCCCCACTCTCCCTGTCCCCCCTCTCTCCCTGTCCCCCCTCTCTCCCTGCCCCCCCCTCCCTGCCCCCTCTCTTTATGCCCCACTCTCTCCCTGCCCCTCTCTCTCCCTGCCTCTCTCCCTGCCCCCTCTCTTTATGCCCCACTCTCTCCCTGCCCCCTCTCTCTCCCTGCCTCCCCTCTCTCCCTGTCCCCCCACTCTCCCTGTCCCCCCACTCTCCCTGCCCCTCTCTCTCCCTGCCCCCCTCTCTCCCTGTCCCCCCTCTCTCCCTGTCCCCCCTCTCTCCCTGCCCCCCACTCTCCCTGCCCCCTCTCTCCCTGCCACCCCTCTCCTCCTGCTCCCCCTCTCTCCCTGCCACCCCCTCTCTCCCTGCCCCCTCTCTCCCTGCCCCCTCTCTCCCTGCCCCCTCTATCCCTGCCCCCCTTCTCCCTGCGCCCCTCTCTCCCTGCCCCTCTCTCTCCCTGCCTCTCTCCCTGCCCCCCTCTCTCCCTGCCCCTCTCTCCCTGCCCCCTCTCTCTTCCCCGCCCCACTCTCTCCCTGCCCCTCTCTCTCCCTGCCTCTCTCCCTGCCCCCTCTCTCTCTGCCCCCCTCTCTCCCTCCCCCTCTCTCCCTGCCCCCTCTCTCCCTGCCCCCCTCTCCCCCTCCCCCTCTCTCCCTGCCCCCTCTCTCTCCCTGCCTCCCCTCTCTCCCTGTCCCCCCACTCTCCCTGCCCCTCTCTCTCCCTGCCCCCCTCTCTCCCTGTCCCCCCTCTCTCCCTGTCCCCCCTCTCTCCCTGCCCCCCCCTCCCTGCCCCCTCTCTTTATGCCCCCTCTCTCCCTGCCCCCTCTCTCCCTGCCCCCCCTCTCTCCCTGCCCCCCCCTCTCCCTGCCCCCACTCTCTCCCTTCCCCCGCTCTCCCTCTCTCCCTCCCCCTCTCTCTCTGCCCCCTCTCTCCCTGCGCCCCCTCTCTCCCTGTCCCCCCTCTCTCCCTGCCCCCCTCTCTCCCTGCCCCCTCTGTCCTTGTCCCCCCTCTCTCCCTACCCCCCTCTCTCCCTGCCCCCCTCTCTCCCTGCGCCCCCTCTCTCTCACTGCCCCCCTCTCCCTGCCCCCCTCTCTCTCCCTGCCCCACTCTCCCTGTTCCCCCCTCTCTCCCTGCTGATATCCATGCTATCACAACAGCGATGCCAAAAGAACCTGGGTGTAGAGTACAAAAGCAAGGACGTTATGTAAACTGTTATAAATCACTCGTTGGGCCCCAGCTGCAGTATTCTGGCCATTTCTGGGCCCTGCACATTAAGAAGGATGTCACGGTGTTGGAGAGGGTGTGGAGGAGATTGGCCAGTGTGGGACCAGGGGTGTGGGACGTCAGTTATGTGGAGATTCTGGAGAAGCTGGGATTGTTCTCCTTAGAGCAGGAAAGGTTATTGGGAGATTTAATAGTGATGTTCAAATTAACAAAGGTTTGTGAGAAAGTAGATCGACAGAAAGTGTTTGCACTGGCAGAGGGTGTCGGGAGGTGGGGCAGTGTCGGGGGGGGCAGTGAGCGAGGGGGGAAGTGAGCGGGGGGGGCGGCAGTGAGCGGTGGGGCAGTGAGCAGGGGAGGGAGCTGGGGAGGGAGCGGGGGAGGGTGCAGGGAGCGGGGGAGTGAGCGGGGGAGGGTGCAGGGAGCGGGGGAGGGGGCAGGGAGTGGGGCAGGGAGCGGGGAAGCGAGCGGGGGAGGGGGCAGTGAGCGGGGAAGGAGCAGTGAACGGGGGGGTCAGTGAGCGGGGAAGGGGCAGTGAACGGGGAAGGGGCAGTGAACGGGGGGGACAGTGAACGGGGGTTTCAGTGAACGGGGGGGTCAGTGAGCGGGGAAGGGGCAGTGAACGGGGGGAGCAGTGAGCGGGGGGGGCAGTGAGCGGGGGGGCAGTGAGTGGGGGGGGATCAGTGAGCGGGGAAGGGGCAGTGAATGGGGGGGCAGTGAGCGAGGGGGCAGTGAGCGGGGGGGGGCAGTGAGCAGGGGGGGCAGTGAGCAGGGGGGGCAGTGAGCGGGGGGCAGTGAGCGGGGGGCAGTGAGCAGAGGGAGCAGTGAGCGGGGGGGCAGTGAGCAGAGGGCAGTGAGCGAGGGGGGGGCAGTTAGCGGGGGGGTGTGGGCCAGTGAGTGGGGGGGCAGTGAGCGGGGGGCGCAGTGAGCGGGGAAGGGGCAGTGAGCGGGGGGGGGGCAGTGAGCAGGGGGGGCAGTGAGCGGGGGGGGGGCAGTGAGTGGGGAAGGGGCAGTGAGCGGGGAAGGGGCAGTGAGCGGGGGGCAGTGAGCGGGGGGGGGCAGTGAGCAGGGGGGGCAGTGAGCGGGGGGGCAGTGAGCGGGGGGGCAGTGAGCAGGGGGGGCAGTGAGCGGGGGGGCAGTGAGCAGGGGGCAGTGAGTGAGGGGGGGCAGTGAGCGGGGGGGTGGGGGCAGTGAGTGGGGGGGCAGTGAGCGGGGGGGGGCAGTGAGCGGGGAAGGGGCAGTGAGTGGGGGGGGCAGTGAGCGAGGGGGGGCAGTGAGCGGGGGGCAGTGAGCGGGGGGGGCAGTGAGCGGGGGGGGGGCAGTGAGTGGGCCTGGTGCAGTGCGGGTGCCGAGCGTTTGCTATCAGAGCAGTGCCCGGTGTCCGAGGTTACATTGTCGGACCCCCTCAATTCACACGTAGCAATGAGGCTCGCCTCTGTCTCAGGCAGGAAGCTTATCTCAAGGCCCAAACCAAGTGGGGAGTGGCAGTGACCTTGGCCGGGAGTTTTCCATCCTGATATTGGGCTCACTGCTGCCCATCCCACCAGTACACACACACTTTTCAGTTCCTGTTTGCTTGGCTCCCATTTTGTAAGCAGTACATCCACTTTGGTAGGAAAAATAAAAAGGAATATTATTATTTAAATGGAGAAAGACTACAAAGTGCTGCAGTACAGAGGGACCTGGGGATCCTTGTACATGAAACACAAAAAGTTAGTATACAGGTACGGCAAGTAATGAGAAAGGCAAATGGAATGTTGGCCTTTATTGCAAGGGGGATAGGGTATAAAAGCAGAGAAGTCCTGCTACAACTGTACAGGGTATTGGTGAGGCCACACCTGGAGTACTGTGTAGTTTTGGTCTCCGTATTTAAGGAAGGATATACTTGCATTGGAGGCTGTTCAGAGAAGGTTCACTAGGTTGATTCTCGAGATGAGGGGGTTGACTTATGAGGATAGGTTGAGTATATTGGGCCTATACTCATTGTAGTTCAGAAGAATGAGAGGTGATCTTATTGAAACGTATAAGATAATGAGCGGGCTCGACAAGGTGGATGCAGAGAGGATATTTCCCCTCGTGGGGGACTCTAGAACTGGTGACATAGTTTCAGAATAAGGGACCGCCCATTTAAAACTGAGATGAGGAGAAATGTCTTCTGTCAGAGGGTTGTAAATCTGCCCCGGAGAGCTGAAGAGGCTGGGTCATTGAATATATTTAAGGTGAAGATAGACAGATTTTTGAGCAATAAGGGAGTGAAGGGTTATGGGGAGCGGGCGGGGAAGTGGAGCTGAGTCCACGATCAGATCAGCCATGGTCTTATTTAATGGCGGAGCAGGCTCGAGGGGCCGTATGGCCTACTCCTGCTCCTATTTCTTATGTTCTTATGTACATTGATGCTGATTGTCACAGGCCGGAGATTACCTTGCTCTGGGAGACACTGCTTCAGTTTTCATCGCACACACTAGACACAGCCCTGCGGAGGACAGAAGGGAGAGGGTGGGATATCAACAACAATGGCGTCTATACAGTGCCTTTAATAAACCTCCCCAGGCCCTTCATAGAGCGGGCGATGCTAGATCCTTTGTGGACTGCAGAGGTAACGATTGTAGAATTTACCAATATTTCACAAAGATTCCTGGTACCTTTCCCCTGCAGAGGTGAAGAATCCCTTTCTGGACTTTTAAAATGAGTTTTAAAGGGGGCAATGAAGCCTGCAGGGGATAAAAGGGGATGCATTCATGGAGACGCCCCCCCCCCCCCCCCCAGTGTTTGGACTTTTTGAAAAGAGAATTCAAAATGGACCTAAAATACAGAAGCCTGAGATCCCCTAAACATCTATGGGAAGGAGCATATCAATTTTAAGATTCTGCAACATTTTGGCTGCAAAAACGAGTTATCGAATATAGGAGGTGGGGCTAACCTCTGTGAAGCAAATTCGTGTATTAAGGATCCCAGACTGTCTGGGGGAACTATGCATAATCAATTCACTCCCTAAGAGATAATCAAATTACCCAATAAAGCACAATGGAAATCATGGGCCCAACTAGATGGTCAGGAAACTGGACAATCCTAAAACAATGCAAAACCAGTGATAGCACATTATCACACCCTAATCGAGTTGCTGCTGACTAGCCCACCAAAAATACTGACAAAGGAGACATTTGAAAATCAATGGACAGAACAGTTTAAACAAAGTCCAAGAACTGATTTGGCGCAAAGATAAGGACGCCTGTTTTAGTATAATTGAAGGCCTGTTCTGGCAGTTAGGTGTGCTTCTAGAGACACTATTAAGTTAGCAGTCTCGTTGCATAAGTTCTACACCAGCCTCGAAAAGTGGGACCCCGAAACATCGGCGAAAGGAATCTCTAAAACCCAGAAGGACAGCACCACGACAGCAAACAGGCTGTAAAAGCGACTATCGGAAAGTTGCGGGCCATCGCGACCAACCAAACAGTCAACCGGAACCAACGCGACAAAACCGAAGAAAAACCGAAGATTTTTTTCCACCCTACAAGCTGGTCCTACGCTACCAAAGGGTACAGACTACAGAACGTGGTCAACTAAGGCGAACCCCAGAGTTGGAACTGTCAAAAGGGGATTGGTTAGCATGGCCCCTGAAACCCCAGAGCTATAACTTAGTTAGTTAAGGGAATTGCGAGGTGGGGGAGGCTGGGATAACTTGTGTTGTATCTGCACCCTCCTCTTTACCCCATTTAGAGTTTAAGCTGCATTCTTTTCCCCACGGGCTGTATTTTGACATTTTATTCAATGTGTTGTACCCCTCAGTGTGTATTGGTATTACTATTCTGTGTGTGTTATTAAAAGTATGCCCTTTACTTCATTTTTTTAAACACAATAAAGCCATGCCTGCTTCCTGCCTTGAAACCGATTGTCTGTCCAAGTCTGTCACAGTCCCTTCATAATTCCAGTGTCGAGAACCAAGGGTGTGGGAGCGATTCGGAACCGCTCATATAAGGTCAGAAG
This sequence comes from Pristiophorus japonicus, assembly GCF_044704955.1. Lineage (NCBI taxonomy): Eukaryota > Metazoa > Chordata > Chondrichthyes > Pristiophoridae > Pristiophorus > Pristiophorus japonicus. The sequence goes on along the minus strand of NC_091989.1, from coordinate 86,552,305 downwards.
AGAAAGCTGACCCCCTGAAAACCACCCCTTACACGATGCGGGGGTGGTAAGGGAAGCCATTGCAGGAGATTGTCTGGCTGTGACTGGAGAATGCGGGCAGTCCCACTGAGCTGAACAACGAGGGAGAGGCGTTGGAGGAGGGCAGTGTGGGTGCCTGTGTCAAAGACTGCAGACAGGTCGAGCAGGATGAGGGGGGGGGAGTTAATCACGGTCACCGTCACGAGAGATGTAATTGGTGACTTTGATTTGGGCAAATGACAGAAATTGTCAAAGCTACAGAGAGAAGAGGAAAAGATGGACACGGACTTGTTGCAGACTAGCTCCAAGCTCCCCTGCAGGCCACACACCATCCTTCACCGTTCCTTCAGCCATGTCCTCGAGTCCCGTCCCTGCACCATCGGCACAAGGACTGCAGTGCCTCATGGAGCAGGTCCACCATATGCAGCCGTGCCCAGTCATCCACATCCCACCGAATGGTCCCCGGGCTTAACGGCTGACATTATGAGGACAGGACACATAGACTTGGCTTGGATTCCCTGGAGTCGAGAGGGTTGAGAGGTGATTTGATTGAGGTGTGAAATGATACAGGGTTTGATGGAGTAGACACAGGGACTCTGACTCCTCTGGTGGGGGAATCAACAGGGGGCATAACCTTAACCTGAGAGCCAGGCTGTTCCAGAGTGATATCAGCCAACACTTCTTCACACGGAGGGTCGAGGAAATCTGGAACTCTCCCCCCAAAGGCTGCGGATGCTGGGACAATTGGAGCTCGCAAGACAGAGCTCCATCCACTTTTGTTATCAAGGGATACGGAGCAAAGGTGGCTAAACGGAATCGAGGTGCAGGTCAGCCAGCGGGAGAGGTTTGTGGGACTGGCCTCCTCCTGTCTCTGTGTTCCTATCCCATATCAAATCAAAATACAAGTCAATTGCAACAGTTGGAAATTCCCAGGCAGTGACCCCTCAATACTCCGATAAACCTCCTCACTGTCAGACCCTGCTGATACTCTGGGGTTTTGTACGATTTCAGCGCCGACACCCCGACCTAGGGGGGAACACCAGAGGAATAGCGGGGAATAAAGGCAACAGCAGCCCCAGCAGGGAACCAGCCCCAGCACGGAGCCCCTGCACAGCGCCACGGCGCCACGGAGCCAGCCCCAGCACAGAGCCCCAGCACGGAGCAGCGCGAGCAGCTCAGAGAGATTGACAACGGCGAACAAGGCGACTATATTCGACTTCACAGGAAAGCAGTGATTGGGCATTGCTATAAATTAAGGGCTGGGATTAAAAACTGAATCTAATTAATTCAATACATTAGAGATGGCGGGGAAGGGAATCTGTTACTGCTGCAACATGTGGGAGCTGGTGGACCCCATTGAGGTCCACGGTGACCACATCTGCAGCAAGTGTCTGCAGCTCGAGGAGCTTCGGCTCTGAGTTGATGAGCTGGAGTCCGAGCTGCAGACACTGCGACACATCAGGGAGGGGGAGAGTTATCTGGTCGCTGTGTTCCAGGAGGCAGTCACACCCCCTCAGGTTAAATAATTCAAATTTGGTCCATGGTCAGAGACAGGAGGGTGTGACTACGAGTGAAGAAGGTATGGGGACCCAGGATGGAGTGATGGAGGAGCCTCGGCCCTTGCTATTGTCCAACAGGGTCGAGGTTCTTGCTCCCTGTGTGGACGAGGGCAGGGACTGCAGGGAGGGTAAGCAAACTGACCACAGCACCGTGGTACAGGGGGCCATTCAAGTGGGGGGAGTAAAATGAAACGTTGTTCTGGTAGGGGACAGCAGAGTTAGGGCAATAGATAGTGTTCTCTGCAGCCGAGAGCATGAGTCCCGAAGGCTGTGCTACCTGCCTGGTGCCAGGGTTAAGGACATCTCCTCTGGGCTGGTGAGGAACGTGGAGTGGGAGGGGAAAGATCCAGTTGTCGTGGTCCACGTAGGTAACCAACGACATAGGTAGGACAAAGGATGTGTTGCTGCTGAGGGAGTATGAGCAGCTAGGGGCCAAATTAAAAAGCAGAACCACAAAGGAAATAAAGGAAGAGCGCCTAAAATCCAGAACCCTCGGGACTGAGGCCATTCCATATTCCGGGCTTTTCCGGACTTTCAATTTGTTTTCTGACGTCACAAATCCGGCTACACCTGAGCCCAGATATTTCCGGATTTCCCAATGTCAGAAAGGGTGGGGGGGGGGGCGGGGGATTCCCGCCCAAGAGCTGTACGGTGGTCCGGCCCCGCCGAGACTGCTGTCGGTTGGGCTGGCGAGGAGGCCCCGCAGTCGGTGGGTCCGGATTCCGGAACATTTTACGGATTCTGGAACTCTGGATTCTCGACACTGCACCTGTAATCTCTGCATTCCTACCTGAACCACGAGCAAATGTACATCGGGTAAATAAGGTCAGAGAGTTAAACACGTGGCTCAAAGACTGGTGTGGGAGAAATGGGTTTCGGTTCCTGGGACACTGGCACCAGTTCTGGGATAAGAGGGAGCTGTTCCATTGGGACAGGCTCCACTTAGACCGTGCTGGGACTAGGGTCCTGGCCAATCAAATAACTAGGGCTGTAGAGAGGGTTTTAAACTAAATAGCGGAGGGGGGGTGGGGGGTGGGTTCAGGTGAGCAGAAATTTAAAAAGTCAGAGAATAAGGAGAGGGCAATAGAGCCGGGTAGCACTGGGGGAAATGAAAACCAGAGCGTGACAGGAAGGGACAGAACGTATAAACATGAGTGTATCAGAAAGTGGGGCCAAAGCAGGAAAAAATGGTAAAAAAAGAAAATTTAAAAGCTCTTTATCTGAATGCACGCAGCATTCATAACAAAATACATGAGTTGACGGCACAAATAGCTATAAATGGGTATGATCTGATAGCCATTACAGGGACATGGTTGCAAGGTGACCAAGTCTGGGAACTGAACATTTAGGGGTATTTGACAATTCGGAAGGATAGACAGAAAGGAAAAGGAGGTGGGGTAGCTCTGTTAATAAAGGATGAGATCAGTGCAGTAGTGAGAAATGATATTGGCTCAGAAGATCAAGATGTAGAATCAGTTTGGGTGGAGACAAGAAATAATAAGGGGAGGAAGTCACTGGTGGGAGTGGTCTCCAGTAGCCACATTGTAGGACAGAGTATGGTGGATAAGGGGGAACCAGTGGATGTGATGTATTTGGATTTCCAGAAGGCATTCGATAAGGTGCCACATAAAAGGTTTCTGCACATGATGAAAATTCACGGGGTTGGGGTTAATAAATTAGCGTGGATAGAGGATTGGTTAACTAATAGAAAATAGAGAGTTGGGATAAATTAGTCATTTTCCGGTTGGCAAATAGTAACTAGTGGGGTGCCGCAGGGATTGGTGCTGGGTCCTCAACGATTTACAATCTATATTAATGACTTGGATGAAGGGACCGAGTGTAATGTAGACAAGTTTGCTGATGATACAAAGATGGGTGGGAAAGCAAATTGTGAGGAGGACATAAAAAATCTGCAGAGGGATATAGACAGGCTAAGTGAGGGACAAAAATTTGTCAGATGGAGTATAATGTGGGAAAATGTGAGGTTATCCACTTTGGCAGAAAAAATAAAAAAGAAAATTATTATTAAATGGAGAAAAATTGCAAAGCGCTGCAGTACAGAGGGACCTGGGGGTTCTTGTGTATGAAACTCAAAAAGTTAGTGTGCAGGTACAGCAGGTGATCAGGAAGGCAAATGGAATGTTGGCCTTTATTGCAAGGGGGATAGAGTATAAAAGCAGAGAAGTCCTGCTACAACTGTACAGGGTGTTGGTGAGGCCACATTGGAAGTACTGCATACAGTTTTGGTCTCCATATTTAAGGAGGATATATTTGCATTGGAGGCTGTTCAGAGAAGGTTCACTAGGTTGATTCCAGAGATGAGGGGGTTGACTTATGAAGATAGGTTGAGTAGGTTGGGCCGCTACTCATTGGAGTTCAGAAGAATGAGAGGTGATCATATTGAGACATATAAGATAATGAGGGAGCTTGACAAGGTGGATGCAGAGAGGATATTTCCACTCATAGGGGAAACTAAAACTAGGGGACGTAGTTTCAGAATAAGGGGCCGCCCATTTAAAACTGAGATGAGGAGGAATTTCTTCTCTCAGAGGGATGTAAATCTGTGGAATTCTCTGCCCCAGAGAGCTGTGGAGGCTGGGTCAGTGAATATATTTAAGGTGGAGATAGACAGATTTTTGAGCGATAAGGGAGTGAAGGGTTATGGGGAGCGGGCAGGGAAGTGGAGCTGAGTCCATGATCAGATCAGCCATGAACTTATTAAATGGTGGAGCAGGCTCGAGGGGCCGTATGGCCGACTCCTGCTCCTATTTCTTATGTTCTTATGTTGCTGCGACAGGTCGACCCTGTATCTGAGCTGTTTGGCTATGTTGCTGACGCAGGGGTGCAGCAAAGGAAACCTGCTGGACAGTGAATGAATATTGTGTGAGTCCAGGACCAAGATTTCGCCGCAATACCTTTGATCATGAACAGGCAGCTGCACTAACCATTCCCAATACAAGGGGCCATTGGTTGAGGTAGCGGGAGGGGATTTTCTGACACCCATGTACCCCAGCAAGAGTCGGCATGTTCAAGAGAACCACGGAGCCAGGGGGCGGCGGGAAACATCCTGTTCATGGAATTACATAAGAACAGAAGAAATAGGAGCAGGAGTAGGTCACATGGCCCCTCGAGCCTGCTCCACCATTAAATGAGATCACGGCTGATCTGATCATAGGCTCAGCTCCACTTCCCTGCCCGCTCCCCATAACCCTTTACTTCCTTATCGCTCAAAAATCTGTCTATCTCCGCCTTAAATATATTCAATGACCCAGCCTCCACAGTTCTCTGGGACAGAGAATTCCACAGATTTACAACCCTCTGAGAGAAGAAATTCCTCCTCATCTCAGTTTTAAATGGGCGGCTCCTTATTGTGAGACTATGTCCCCTAGTTTTAGTTTCCCCGATGAGTGGAAATATCTTCTCTTCATCCACCTTCTCGAGCCCCCTCATTATCTTATGAGTTTCAATAAGATCACCTCTCATTCTTCTGAACTCCAATGTGTACAGGCCCAACCTGCTCAACCTATCTTCATACGTCAACCCCCTCATCCCCAGAATCAACCTAGTGAACTTTCTCTGAACAGCCTCCAATGCAAGGATATCCTTCCTTAAATACGGAGACCAAAACTGTATGCAGTACTCCAGGTGTGGCCTCACCAATACCATGTACAGTTGTAGCAGGACTTCTCTGCTTTTATACTCTATCTCCCTTGCAATAAAGGCAAACATTCCATTTGCCTTCCTGATTACTTGCTGTACCTGCATAGTAACTTTTTGTATTTCATGCTCAAGGACCCCAGGTCCCTCTGTACCACAGCATTTTGCCATTGTTATCCCTCAGGGTTGTGAGCGAGGGCGGGGAATGGAATCCCTCTCACACAAGGATGGTTCTAAGTCCTGAGTCATAATCCTCCCTCCCAAGGAACACTGAAGAACTGTCCATACCTGGGAAAATGAAAATGAAGAAGGCACTGATGCCCCCGATGAGGCTTATGACCTCACTGATGTCGGGGACGAACAATGCCACCCCCATGGTGACCAGGACCCAACAGCTGGTCAGCAGCACCCTCAGCCTCCGCTCGTAAGCCGCTGTGATCGCCAGGTGCTGAGGCCGACACTTCACACACAGCTCCTGAATCACAGACCTGTGGAAGAGAGAGAGACATGCATTGAAGTGGATTCAAACTGATTCTCCCTCCTCACTAACCTGCTCCGAGATCCCCTCGCACAACCTTCTGTGTGGGGCGAAGCATCCACGAGAATGGGTTGGACTGGTGTGACAGCTTGATTGGCACCACACCCACCCCCTTAAACATTTACACACCATCCTGACCTGGAAATATATCGGCCGTTCCTTCATTGTCGCTGGGTCACAATCCTGGAACTCCCTCCCTAACAGCACTGTGGGAGCACCTTCACCACACGGACTGCAGCGGTTCAAGAAGGCGGCTCACCACCACCTTCTCAAGGGCAGTTATGGATGGGCGATACCTGCCGGTCACGCCCGCGACGCCCACATCCTGGAACGAATAAAAAAAAGATAGCAGGTTCTTCCATTATTTCATTGTTCACGGAATGTGGGCATCGCTGGCAAGGCCGGCATTTATTGCCCATCCCTAATTGCCCCTTGAGAAGGTGATGGTGAGCCGCTTTCTTGAACCGGTGCAGTCCGTGTAGTGAAGGTACTCCCACAGTGCTGTTAGGGATTATCAGGTATCAGAGAAAGATATTCATCTATACTTTGTTCATCGGAATGAATTATCAGTGGATAAAGATTGTATCATGTGGGGTGCAAGAGTATTTATTCCTAATAAATTCAGGTCCACATTATTAGGAGATCTTCATGACCAGCACCTGGAAATATGCTTGACCAAGAGTTTTGCACGCAGTTACTTATGGTAGTCAGGTCTAGATAAAGATATAGAGTACATCGTTAGTCAGTGTACAACATGTCAATCGGTAAGCAAGCAACCACCATCAGTACCATTATAGCCATGGAAATGGCCTCCCAGGGTGTGGCAAAGGTTACATGTCGATTGCTAGAAGGACAGCAATTGTCCATTGTGATTGACAGCCATTCGAAGTGGGTAAAAGCGTTTCCAATGTGGAAAATAACAACAAGTAAAACATTAGACATTTTGTGCAGATTATTTTCTTCATATGGCCTCCCAGAAGAAATGGTGTCTGATAATGGGCTGCAATTTTGTTCAGAAGAATTTTCACAGTTCACAAGCAAAAATAGTGTGAAACATACCAAGGTTCCACTGTACCACCCTGCTTTAAATGGTGCAGCAGAGCGCACAGTACAAATTGTTAAACGTACCCTCATCAAACAGATGTTGGATCCAAATCCAAAGAAACGACAATTGTCATTGAACCACAAACTGGTTAATTTTCTAATTACGTATTGTAATACTCCTCATACAACTACTGGTAGAACACTAGCATAGTTGTTTCTCAAACGACAGCCACAAACTAGGTTCTCGTTGTTAAAGCCAAACTTGGCACAGTCAGTAGAAGAGACACAATTAAGACAGAAAGAGAATCATGACAGAGATAGAGTAAGATAGAGAAGTGTGAAAGTAAATCAGAAGGTGCAAGTGAAGAACCATCACCATAAATGGTTAAAGTGGGTTACCAGGAAGAGTGGTGAAGATATGTGGTCCTCACACATATTTGGTCAAGATGTTTGATCATGGACAGGTTAGGTTATTCACATTGATCATATTTTACCTACAGATGTGGAAGGACTTGAAGGTTCGAAAGATCATAGAAACATAGAAACATAGAAAATAGGTGCAGGAGCAGGCCATTCAGCCCTTCTAGCCTGCACCGCCATTCAATGAGTTCATGGCTGAACATGAAACTTCAGTACCCCCTTCCTGCTTTCTCGCCATAACCCTTGATCCCCCGAGTAGTAAGGACTTCATCTAACTCCCTTTTGAATATATTTAGTGAATTGGCCTCAACTACTTTCTGTGGTAGAGAATTCCACAGGTTCACCACTCTCTGGGTGAAGAAGTTTCTCCTCATCTCGGTCCTAAATGGCTTACCCCTTATCCTCAGACTGTGACCCCTGGTTCTGGACTTCCCCAACATTGGGAACATTCTTTCTGCATCTAACCTGTCTAAACCCGTCAGAATTTTAAACGTTTCTATGAGGTCCCCTCTCATTCTTCTGAACTCCAGTGAATACAATCCCAATTGATCCAATCTTTCTTGATAGGTCAGTCCCGCCATCCCGGGAATCAGTCTGGTGAACCTTCGCTGCACTCCCTCAATAGCAAGAATGTCCTTCCTCAAGTTAGGAGACCAAAACTGTACACAATACTCCAGGTGTGGCCTCACCAAGGCCCTGTACAACTGTAGCAACACCTCCCTGCCCCTGTATTCAAATCCCCTCGCTATGAAGGCCAACATGCCATTTGCTTTCTTAACCGCCTGCTGTACCTGCATGCCAACCTTCAATGACTGATGTACCATGACACCCAGGTCTCGTTGCACCTTCCCTTTTCCTAATCTGTCACCATTCAGATAATAGTCTGTCTCTCTGTTTTTACCACCAAAGTGGATAACCTCACATTTATCCACATTATACTTCATCTGCCATGCATTTGCCCACTCACCTAACCTATCCAAGTCACTCTGCAGCCTAATAGCATCCTCCTCGCAGCTCACACTGCCACCCAACTTAGTATCATCCGCAAATTTGGAGATACTGCATTTAATCCCCTCGTCTAAATCATTAATGTACAATGTAAACAGCTGGGGCCCCAGCACAGAACCTTGCGGCACTCCACTAGTCACTGCCTGCCATTCTGAAAAGTACCCGTTTACTCCTACTCTTTGCTTCCTGTCTGACAACCAGTTCTCAATCCACGTCAGCACACTACCCCCAATCCCATGTGCTTTAACTTTGCACATTAATCTCTTGTGTGGGACCTTGTCGAAAGCCTTCTGAAAGTCCAAATATACCACATCAACTGGTTCTCCCTTGTCCACTTTACTGGAAACATCCTCAAAAAATTCCAGAAGATTTGTCAAGCATGATTTCCCTTTCACAAATCCATGCTGACTTGGACCTATCATGTCACCATTTTCCAGATGCACTGCTATGACATCCTTAATAATTGATTCCATCACTTTACCCACCACTGAGGTCAGGCTGACCGGTCTATAATTCCCTGTTTTCTCTCTCCCTCCTTTTTTAAAAAGTGGGGTTACATTGGCTACCCTCCACTCCATAGGAACTGATCCAGAGTCAATGGAATGTTGGAAAATGACTGTCAATGCATCCGCTATTTCCAAGGCCACCTCCTTAAGTACTCTAGGATGCAGTCCATCAGGCCCTGGGGATTTATCGGCCTTCAATCCCATCAATTTCCCCAACACAATTTCCCGACTAATAAAGATTTCCCTCAGTTCCTCTTCCTTACTAGACCCTCTGACCCCTTTTATATCCGGAAGGTTGTTTGTATCCTCCTTAGTGAATACCGAACCAAAGTACTTGTTCAATTGATCCGCCATTTCTTTGTTCCCCGTTATGACTTCCCCTGATTCTGACTGCAGGGGACCTACGTTTGTCTTCACCAACCTTTTTCTCTTTACATACCTATAGAAACTTTTGCAATCCGCCTTAATGTTCCCTGCAAGCTTCTTCTCGTACTCCATTTTCCCTGTCCTAATCAAACCCTTTGTCCTCCTCTGCTGAGTTCTAAATTTCTCCCAGTCCCCAGGTTCGCTGCTATTTCTGGCCAATTTGTATGCCACTTCCTTGGCTTTAATACTATCCCTGATTTCCCTAGATAGCCACGGTTGAGCCACCTTCCCCTTTTTATTTTTACGCCAGACAGGAATGTACAATTGTTGTACTTCATCCATGCGTTCTCTAAATGTCTGCCATTGCCCATCCACAGTCAACCCCCTAAGTATCATTCGCCAATCTATCCTAGCCAATTCACGCCTCATACCTTCAAAGTTACCCTTCTTTAAGTTCTGGACCATGGTCTCTGAAATTACTGTTTCATTCTCCATCCTAATGCAGAATTCCACCATATTATGGTCACTCTTCCCCAAGGGGCCTCGCACAATGAGATTGCTAATTAATCCTCTCTCATTACACAACACCCAGTCTAAGATGGCCTCCCCCCTAGTTGGTTCCTCAACATATTGGTCTAGAAAACCATCCCTTATGCACTCCAGGAAATCCTCCTCCACCGTATTGCTTCCAGTTTGGCTAGCCCAATCTATGTGCATATTAAAGTCACCCATTATAACTGCTGCACCTTTATTGCATGCACCCCTAATTTCCTGTTTGATGCCCTCCCCAACATCCCTATTACTGTTTGGAGGTCTGTACACAACTCCTACTAACGTTTTTTGCCCTTTGGTGTTCTGCAGCTCTACCCATATAGATTCCACATCATCCAAGCTAATGTCTTTCCTAACTATTGCATTAATCTCCTCTTTAACCAGCAATGCTACCCCACCTCCTTTTCCTTTTATTCTATCCTTCCTGAATGTTGAATACCCCTGAATGTTGAGTTCCCAGCCCTGATCATCCTGGAGCCACGTCTCCGTCATCCCAATCACATCATATTTGTTAACATCTATTTGCACAATTAATTCATCCACCTTATTGCGGATACTCCTTGCATTAAGACACAAAGCCTTCAGGCTTGTTTTATTAACACCCTTTGTCCTTTTAGAATTTTGCTGTACAGTGGCCCTTTTTGTTCTTTGCCTTGGGTTTCTCTGCCCTCCACTTTTCCTCATCTCCTTTCTGTCTTTTGCTTTTGGCTCCTTTTTGTTTCCCTCTGTCTCCCTGCATTGGTTCCCATCCCCCTGCCATATTAGTTTAAATCCTCCCCAACAGCACTAGCAAACACTCCCCCTAGGACATTGGTTCCAGTCCTGCCCAGGTGCAGACCGTCCGGTTTGTACTGGTCCCACCTCCCCCAGAACCGGTCCCAATGCCCCAGGAATTTGAATCCCTCCCTGCTGCACCACTGCTCAAGCCACGTATTCATCTGCGCTATCCTGCGATTCCTACTCTGACTATCACGTGGCACTGGTAGCAATCCCGAGATTACTACTTTTGAGGTCCTACTTTTTAATTTAGCTCCTAGCTCCTTAAATTCGTTTCGTAGGACCTCATCCCTTTTTTTGCCTATGTCGTTGGTACCAATGTGCACCACGACAACTGGCTGTTCTCCCTCCCATTTCAGAATGTCCTGCACCCGCTCCGAGACATCCTTGACCCTTGCACCAGGGAGGCAACATACCATCCTGGAGTCTCGGTTGCGGCCGCAGAAACGCCTATCTATTCCCCTCACAATTGAATCCCCTATCACTATCGCTCTCCCACTCTTTTTCTTGCCCTCCTGTGCAGCAGAGCCAGCCACGGTGCCATGAACTTGGCTGCTGCTGCCCTCCCCTGATGAGTCATTCCCCTCAACAGTACCCAAAGCGGTGTATCTGTTTTGCAGGGGGATGACCGCAGGGGACCCCTGCACTACCTTCCTTGCTCTACTCTTCCTGCTGGTCTTCCATTCCCTATCTGGCTGTGGACCCTTTCCCTGCGGTAAGACCAACTCACTACACGTGATACTCACGTCATTCTCAGCATCGTGGATGCTCCAGAGTGAATCCACCCTCAGCTCCAATTCCGTAACGCGGACCGTCAGGAGCTGGAGGCGGATACACTTCCCGCACACGTAGTCGTCAGGGACACCGGAAGTGTCCCTGAGTTCCCACATGGTACAGGAGGAGCATAACACCCGACTGAGCTCTCCTGCCATGTCTTAACCTTAGATACACTTAAACTGGTAATAACAATGTTAAAAGTTACTGACCAATATAAGAAAAAGAAAAACTACTCACCAATCACCAGCCAATCACTTACCCCCTAGGCTGTGACGTCACCTTTGTTTTTTTGCCTTCGCCCTGCAGCTGCACCGGTACGCCTCTCGCCGACCCCGGACTCGCGCTGCTCCGAGCTCCCGCCTCCTCGACTGACTGCTCGAACTGCCCGACTCCCGCTGGCCTTTATAGGCCTCTCGCCGACCCCGGACTCGCGCTGCTCCGAGCTCCCGCCTCCTCGACTGACTGCTCGAACTGCCCGACTCCCGCTGGCCTTTATAGGCCTCTCGCCGACCCCGGACTCACGCTGCTCCGAGCTCCCGCCTCCTCGACTGACTGCCGACTAATTTCTGACTAATCAGATAGTTTTTATACAAGTAGAGTACCAGTAGCAAATCCTACATCAAATATACTGGAAACAAGTCCAAGAGAAAGTCAGAATTTAAGTCTGAGTCCGAGTCAGGCAGACAAACAGTCTGAAGTTGTAGAGATTCAAATGTAGATCAAGGCCATCCCTTGGAAGAAAACTTTCCTCAGGATCAGCCTAGAATGAGTCTAAGTTCGACACCATGTTTGGAAGGTTCTGTTCGAGAGCAAAGTATCCTCTTGGAAACAGAAAACAAATGGTTAAGCTTGATTTGTAAATATAGCAAAATAAGTCCATATCCTTTGTTATGTATAACCATGCAAATTATGTATGATGATTGTTTGTTATAAGTATTTCTTCATTAATATAGTTCCATCTAGTGGACTACTGTGGTAATGCAGCCATTGCTGTTTACAACAAGAATAAAAGGCATGGAGCCACCTTGTACCCTGAGTATGTTGTGATGTTGTAGAGAATACACCACAGAGGTAACTTGCAGGTGATGTTGCTCCCATGTGGCTGCTCTCCTTGCTGTGGGTTTGGGAGGTGCTACTGAAGAAGCCTTGGCGAGTTGCTGCAGTGCATCTGGTAGACGGTACACACACCAGCCACGGTGCGCCGGTGGTGGAGGGAGTGAATGTTGAAGGTGGTGGATGGGATGCCAATCAAGCGGTTGCTTTGTCCTGGATGGCGTTGAGCTTCTCGTGTGTTGTTGGAGCTGCACTCATCCAGGCAAGTGGAGAGTATTCCATCACACTCCTGACTTGTGCATTGTAGATGGTGGAAAGGCTTTGGGGAGTCAGGAGGTGAGACACTCACCGCAGAATACCCAGATTTAGTACACCAGCCATGCTCTCTGACTGCACAAGAAGAACTCATTTTTGGTTAGTGAATGGTCTCACGCCTCTTTTCACTAATCTTTTGTTATTTATGTGTTCATGAAAGACCATTTATATTAGCTGCTAATCTGTTTGCACACTTTCACTTTGCCCCATTATTCCCTTTTTGAGATCTGTTTTGAACACTCTATATACGGCAGTTCTGGGGAAACTATTTCCTCTGGTGGAGGAATTAAGAACAAGAGAGCACATTAGAGCTTGGCCATCCAGGAGTGAAATCAGAAACAGCTTTTCACACCAGGATTAGTGAAACCTCATCCCCCAATGGCTGTGAATGTTGGAGGACAGTTGGAGCTTTCAGGACCGAGATGGACAGATGGTTAGACACCCCGGTACAGACCCCCGGTACAGACACCCAGTATAGACCCACAGTATAGACCCCCCCCGGTATAGACCCCCCCGGTATAGACCGCCGGTATAGACCCCTGGTATAGACCCTCCGGTATAGACCCCTATATAGTCCCTCCCCCGTTATAGACCCCCCCGGTATAGACCCTGCCGGTATAGACCTCCCGGTATAGACCCTCCTGGTATAGACCCTCCCCCGGTATAGACCCTCTGCCCGGTATAGAGCCCCCGGTACAGGCCCCCCCGGTATAGACACTCCTCCCGGTATAGACGCCCCAGTACAGACGCCCCGTTATAGACCCTCCCCCGGTATAGACCCCCCGGTATTGACCCCCCGGTATAGACACCCCGGTAGAGACCCTCTCCTGGTATAGACCCCCTGTATAGACCCGCCCCCGGTATAGACCCACCTGGTATAGACACCCGATATAGACCCCCCGGTATAGACCCCCTGGTATAGACCCCCGGTATAGACCCTCCCCCGGTATAGACCTCCCGGTATAGACCCCCCCGGTGTAGACCCTCCCCCGGTATAGACACCCGGTATAGACCCCCGATATAAACCACCAGTATAGACCCCCCCCCCCCCGGTATAGACACCCCAGGTATAGATGACGCCGGTAAAGACCACCAATAAAGACACCCCGGTATAGACCCTCCCGGTATAGACCCTCCCGGTATAGTGCCCCGGTATAGTGCCCCCCCGGTTTAGACACTCCTCCTGGTATAGACCCTGGTATAGACCCCGGTATTGACACTCCCCCAGTATAGACCCCACCGGTATAAACCCCCTCGGTATAGACCCGGGAATAGAGCCCCCGGTATAGACACTCCCGGTATAGACCCCCCGGTATAGACCCGGGAATAGACCCCCCAGTATAGACCCTCCCGGTATCAACCCCCCCGGTATAGACCCTCCCCCCCAGTATAGACCCCCCGGTATAGACCCTCCCCCCGGTATAGACCCTCCCCCGGTATAGACCCTCCACCGGTACAGACCTCCCGGTACAGACCCCCCGGTATAGACCCCCCGGTATAGACACTCCTCCCGGTATAGACACTCCCCTGGTATAGACCCTCCTCCCGGTACAGACCCCCCAGTATAGCCACTCCTCCCGGTATAGGCACTCCTCCCGGTATAGACCCCCGGTATAGACCCTCCTCCCTGTATAGACCCCCGGTATAGACCCTCCTCCCGGTATAGACCCCCGGTATAGACCCTCTCCCGGTATAGACCCACCCGGTTTAGAACCCCGGAATAGACCCCCCGGTATAGACCATTCCCCCGGTATAGACCCACCCGGTATAGACCCCCGGAACAGACCCCGCAGTATAGACCTTCCCCCGGTATAGACCCCCCCGGTATAGACCGCCGGTATAGACCATTCCCTCGGTATAGACCATTCCCCCGGTATAGACCTCCTGGTATAGACCCTTCCCCCGGTATAGACCCACCGGTATAGAACCCCCGGTATAGACCCCCCGGTATAGACCCCTGGTATAGACCCCTCGCCCGGTAAGGACCCCCCGGTATAGACCCCTGGTAATGACCCTCCCCCCGGTATAGACCATCCCCCGGTATAGACCCTCCACTGGTATAGACTTCCCGGTACAGACCCCACGGTATAGACCCTCCCCCGGTATAGACCCATCCGGTATAGACCCCCGGAATAGACCCCCCGGTATAGACCATTCCTCCGGTATAGACACCCGGTATAGACCCCCCCCCCGGTATAGACCCCCCCTGGTACAGACCCTCCCCCCGGTATAGAACCACCGGATTAGACACCCCCACATTATAAACCACCGGTATAGACCCCTCCCCCGGTATAGACACCTCCGGAATAGATCCCGCTGGTATAGACCACCAATAAAGACACCCCGGTATAGACCCTCCCGGTCGGTATAGACCCTCCCCTGGTATAGACACTCCCGTATAGAACCTCGGTATAGTGCCCCGGTATAGACCCCCGGTATAGACCCACCACCGGTATAGACCACCAAGAAAGACCATCCAGTATTGATCCTCGGTATAGATCCCCCGGTATAGACCCCCCCCCCGGTATAGATTCCCCGGTATAGACCCTTCCCCCGGTATAGCCCCTCCCCCTGGTATAGACCCCCCAGTATAGACCCCCCCGGTATAGACCCCCCCCCCCAGTATAGACCCTCCCCCCGACATAGACACCCCCGGTATAGTCCCTCCCCCTGGTATAGACCCCCCCCGGTATAGACCCTCCCCCCGGTATAGACCCTCCCCCCGGTATAGACCCCCCGGTATAGACCCTCCCCCCGATATAGACCCTCCCCCCGGTATAGACACACCCGGTATAGACCCTTCCCCCGGTATAGAAACCCCCGATATAGACCCGTCTGGGATAGACCCTCCCCCGGTATAGACCCCCCCGGTATAGACCCTCCCCCGGTATAGACCCCCAGGTATAGACCCTCCCCCGGTATAGACCCCCCCAGTACAGACCCCACGGTATAGACCCCCCCCGGTGTAGACCCCACGGTATAGACCCCGGTATAGGCCCTCCCCTGGTATAGACCCCCCGGTATAGACCCTCCCCCGGTATAGACCCCCCGGTATAGACCCTCCCCCGGTATAGACCCCTGCGTATAGAGCCCCCCGGTGTAGACCCCCCCCGGTATAGACCTCCCGGTATAGACCCCGGTATAGACCGCCCGGTATAGACCCTCCTGGTATAGACCTCCCGGTATAGACCCTCCACTGGTATAGACCCCCCGGTATAGATCCCTGGTATAGACCCCACCGGTATAGACCCTCCCGGTATAGACCCCTTGGTATAGACCTTCCCCCGGTAAAGACTCACCGGAATAGACCCCCCGGTATAGACACCCCCGGTATAGTCCCTCCCCCGGTATAGACCCCCCCGGTATAGACCCTCCCCCCGGTATAGACCTCCCCCGGTATAGCCCCTCCCCCCAGTATAGACCACACGGTATAGACCCACCCCTGGTATAGACCCTCCCCTGGTAGAGACCCCCCGGTATAGACCCCCCGATATAGACCCTCCCCCGGTATAGACCCCCCCGGTATAGACCCCCCCGGTATAGACCCACCGGTATAGAACCTCCCAGTATAGACCCTCCACCCGGTATAGACCCTCCCCCCGGTATAGACCCTCCCCACCGGTATAGATTCCCCGGTATAGAACCCCCGGTATAGACATCCCCAGTATAGACTCTTCCCCCGGTATAGACCCCCCGGTATAGACCCTCCCCCAGGTATAGATCCCCCCGGTATAGACACCCCCGGTATAGTCCCTCCCCCCGGTATAGACCCCCCCGGTATAGACCCTCCCCCCGGTATAGACCCCCTCGGTATAGCCCCTCCCCCCCGGTACAGACCCTCCCCCCGGTATAGACCCCCCAGTATAGACCCCCCTGGTATAGATCCTCCCCCCGGTATAGACCCCCCCAGTATAGACACCCCCGGTATAGTCCCTCCCCCTGGTATAGACCACCCGGTATAGACCCTCCCCCCGGTATAGACCCTCCCCCGGTATAGACACCCGGTATAGACCCCCGATATAAACCACCAGTATAGACCCCCGCCCCCCCGGTATAGACCCTCCCCCAGGTATAGATCCCCCCGGTATAGACACCCCCGGTATAGTCCCTCCCCCCGGTATAGACCCCCCCGGTATAGACCCTCCCCCCGGTATAGACCCCCTCGGTATAGCCCCTCCCCCCCGGTAAAGACCCTCCCCCCGGTATAGACCCCCCAGTATAGACCCCCCTGGTATAGATCCTCCCCCCGGTATAGACCCCCCCGGTATAGACACCCCCGGTATAGTCCCTCCCCCTGGTATAGACCTCCCGGTATAGACCCCCCCGGTGTAGACCCTCCCCCGGTATAGACACCCGGTATAGACCCCCGATATAAACCACCAGTATAGACCCCCCCCCCCCCGGTATAGACACCCCCGGTATAGATCCCGCCGGTATAGACCACCAATAAAGACACCCCGGTATAGACCCTCCCGGTATAGACCCTCCCGGTATAGTGCCCCGGTATAGTGCCCCCCCGGTTTAGACACTCCTCCTGGTATAGACCCTGGTATAGACCCCGGTATTGACACTCCCCCAGTATAGACCCCACCGGTATAAACCCCCTCGGTATAGACCCGGGAATAGAGCCCCCGGTATAGACACTCCCGGTATAGACCCCCCGGTATAGACCCGGGAATAGACCCCCCAGTATAGACCCACCCCCGGTATAGACCCTCCCGGTATCAACCCCCCCGGTATAGACCCTCCCCCCCAGTATAGACCCCCCGGTATAGACCCTCCCCCCGGTATAGACCCTCCCCCGGTATAGACCCTCCACCGGTACAGACCTCCCGGTACAGACCCCCCGGTATAGACCCCCCGGTATAGACACTCCTCCAGGTATAGACACTCCCCTGGTATAGACCCTCCTCCCGGTACAGACCCCCCAGTATAGCCACTCCTCCCGGTATAGGCACTCCTCCCGGTATAGACCCCCGGTAGAGACCCTCCTCCCTGTATAGACCCCCGGTATAGACCCTCCTCCCGGTATAGACCCCCGGTATAGACCCTCTCCCGGTATAGACCCACCCGGTTTAGACCCCCGGAATAGACCCCCCGGTATAGACCATTCCCCCGGTATAGACCCACCCGGTATAGACCCCCGGAACAGACCCCGCAGTATAGACCATTCCCCCGGTATAGACCATTCCCCCGGTATAGACCCCCTGGTATAGACCCTTCCCCCGGTATAGACCCACCGGTATAGAACCCCCGGTATAGACCCCCCGGTATAGACCACTGGTATAGACCCCTCGCCCGGTAAGGACCCCCCGGTATAGACCCCTGGTAATGACCCTCCCCCCGGAATAGACCATCCCCCGGTATAGACCCTCCACTGGTATAGACTTCCCGGTACAGACCCCACGGTATAGACCCTCCCCCGGTATAGACCCATCCGGTATAGACCCCCGGAATAGACCCCCCGGTATAGACCATTCCTCCGGTATAGACACCCGGTATAGACCCCCGGTATAGACCCCCCCGGTATAGACCCCCCCTGGTACAGACCCTCCCCCCGGTATAGACCCCCCGGTATAGACCCCTGGTATAGACCCCTCGCCCAGTAAGGACCCCCCGGTATAGACCCCTGGTAATGACCCTCCCCCCGGTATAGACCATCCCCCGGTATAGACCCTCCACTGGTATAGACTTCCCGGTACAGACCCCACGGTATAGACCCTCCCCCGGTATAGACCCATCCGGTATAGACCCCCGGAATAGACCCCCCGGTATAGACCATTCCTCCGGTATAGACACCCGGTATAGACCCCCGGTATAGACCCCCCCCGGTATAGACCCCCCCTGGTACAGACCCTCCCCCCGGTATAGAACCACCGGATTAGACAACCCCACATTATAAACCACCGGTATAGACCCCTCCCCCGGTATAGACACCTCCGGAATAGATCCCGCTGGTATAGACCACCAATAAAGACACCCCGGTATAGACCCTCCCGGTCGGTATAGACCCTCCCCTGGTATAGACACTCCCGTATAGAACCTCGGTATAGTGCCCCGGTATAGACCCCCGGTATAGACCCACCACCGGTATAGACCACCAAGAAAGACCATCCAGTATTGATCCTCGGTATAGATCCCCCGGTATAGACCCCCCCCCGGTATAGATTCCCCGGTATAGACCCTTCCCCCGGTATAGCCCCTCCCCCCGGTATAGACCCCCCAGTATAGACCCCCCCGGTATAGACCCCCCCCCCCCCAGTATAGACCCTCCCCCCGACATAGACACCCCCGGTATAGTCCCTCCCCCTGGTATAGACCCCCCTGGTATAGACCCTCCCCCCGGTATAGACCCTCCCCCCGGTATAGACCCCCCGGTATAGACCCTCCCCCCGGTATAGACCCTCCCCCCGGTATAGACACACCCGGTATAGACCCTTCCCCCGGTATAGAAACCCCCGATATAGACCCGTCTGGGATAGACCCTCCCCCGGTATAGACCCCCCCGGTATAGACCCTCCCCCGGTATAGACCCCCAGGTATAGACCCTCCCCCGGTATAGACCCCCCCAGTACAGACCCCACGGTATAGACCCCCCCCGGTGTAGACCCCACGGTATAGACCCCGGTATAGGCCCTCCCCTGGTATAGACCCCCCGGTATAGACCCTCCCCCGGTATAGACCCCCCGGTATAGACCCTCCCCCGGTATAGACCCCTGCGTATAGAGCCCCCCGGTGTAGACCCCCCCCCGGTATAGACCTCCCGGTATAGACCCCGGTATAGACCGCCCGGTATAGACCCTCCTGGTATAGACCTCCCGGTATAGACCCTCCACTGGTATAGACCCCCCGGTATAGATCCCTGGTATAGACCCCACCGGTATAGACCCTCCCGGTATAGACCCCTTGGTATAGACCTTCCCCCGGTAAAGACTCACCGGAATAGACCCCCCGGTATAGACACCCCCGGTATAGTCCCTCCCCCGGTATAGACCCCCCCGGTATAGACCCTCCCCCCGGTATAGACCCCCCGATATAGACCCTCCCCCGGTATAGACCCCCCCGGTATAGACCCCCCCGGTATAGACCCACCGGTATAGAACCTCCCAGTATAGACCCTCCACCCGGTATAGACCCTCCCCCCGGTATAGACCCTCCCCCCCGGTATAGATTCCCCGGTATAGACCCCCCGGTATAGACACCCACGGTATAGACTCTTCCCCCGGTATAGACCCCCCGGTATAGACCCTCCCCCAGGTATAGATCCCCCCGGTATAGACACCCCCGGTATAGTCCCTCCCCCCGGTATAGACCCCCCCGGTATAGACCCTCCCCCCGGTATAGACCCCCTCGGTATAGCCCCTCCCCCCCGGTACAGACCCTCCCCCCGGTATAGACCCCCCAGAATAGACCCCCCTGGTATAGATCCTCCCCCCGGTATAGACCCCCCCGGTATAGACACCCCCGGTATAGTCCCTCCCCCTGGTATAGACCGCCCGGTATAGACACACCTGGTATAGACCCCCCCCCCTCGGTATAGAAACCCCCGGTATAGACCCGTCCGTGATAAACCCTCCCCCGGTATAGACCCTCCCACGGTAAAGACCCTCCTCCGGTATAGACCCCCCGGTATAGACCCTCCCCCGGTATAGACCCCCCCAGTACAGACCCCACGGTATAGACCTCCCCCCGGTGTAGACCCCACGGTATAGACCCCGGTATAGGCCCTCCCCTGGTATAGACCCCCCGGTATAGACCCTCCCCCGTTATAGACCCCCCGGTATAGACCCTCCCCCGGTATAGACCCCTGCGTATAGAGCCCCCCGGTGTAGACCCCCCCCGGTATAGACCTCCCGATATAGACCCCGGTATAGACCCCCCGGTATAGACCCTCCTGGTATAGACCTCTCGGTATAGATCCTCCCCTGGTATAGACCCCCCGGTATAGATCCCCGGTATAGACCCCACCGGTATAGACCCTCCCGGTATAGACCCCTTGGTATAGACCTTCCCCCGGTAAAGACTCACCGGAATAGACCCCCCGGTATAGACCCCCGGTATAGTCTCCGGTATAGACCCCCCCCGGTATAGACCCCCCGGTATAGACCCTCCCCCGGTATAGACCGCCGGTATAGATCTCCGCTATAAACGCTCCCCAGGTATAGACCCCCGGGTACGGACCCCCCGGTATAGGACCTCCCCCGGTATTGACCCTCCCCCCTGTATAGACTCTCCCCCGGTATAAACCCTCCCCCGGTATAGACCCCCCGGTATAGATCCCGCCGGTATAGACCCCCCAGTATAGACCCCCCCGGTATAGACCCACCCAGTATAGACCCTGCCCCCGGTATAGACACCCCCGGTATAGTCCCTCCCCCTGGTATAGACCCCCCCGGTATAGACCCTCCCCCCGGTATAGACCCTCCCCACGATATAGACCCCCCGGTATAGACCCTCCCCCCGGTATAGACCCTCCCCCCGGTATAGACCCCCCCGGTATAGACCCTCCCCCCGGTATAGACCCCCCGGTATAGACACACCCAGTATAGACCCTCCCCCCGGTATAGAAACCCCTGGTATAGACCCGTCCGTGATAGACCCTCCCCCGGTATAGACCCTCCCCCGGTATAGACCCTCCTCCGGTATAGACCCCCCCGGTATAGACCCTCCCCCGGTATAGACCCCCCCAGTACAGACCCCACGGTATAGACCCCCACCCGGTGTAGACCCCACGGTATAGACCCCGGTATAGGCCCTCCCCTGGTATAGACACCCCGGTTTAGACAATCCTCCTGGTATAGACCCTGGTATAGACCCTCCCCGGTATAGACCCCCCGGTATAGACCCTCCCGGTATAAACCCCCTCGGTATAGACCCGGGAATAGAGCCCCCGGTATAGACACTCCCGGTATAGACCCCCCGGTATAGACCCGGGAATAGACCCCCCAGTATAGACCCACCCCCGGTATAGACCCTCCCGGTATCAACCCTCCCGCTATAGACCCTCCCCCCTAGTATAGACCCCCGGTATAGACCCCTGGTATAGACCCTCCCCCCGGTATAGACCCTCCCCCGGTATAGACCCTCCACCGGTATAGACCTCCCGGTACAGACCCCCCGGTATAGACCCCCCGGTATAGATACTCCTCACGGTATAGACCCTCCCCTGGTATAGACCCTCCTCCCGGTACAGACCCCCCCGGTATAGCCATTCCTCCCGGTATAGGCACCCCCCCCAGGTATAGACCCCCGGTATAGACCCTCCTCCCGGTATAGACCCCCGGTATAGACCCTCCTCCCGGCATAGATCCCCGGTAAAGACCCTCTCCCGGTATAGACCCACCCGGTTTTGACCCCCCGGTATAGACCATTCCCCCGGTATAGACCCACCCGGAATAGACCCCCGGAACAGACCCCCCGGTATAGACCATTCCCCCGGTATAGACCATTCCCCCGGTATAGACCCCCTGGTATAGAACCTTCCCCCGGTAAAGATCCACCGGTATAGAACCCCCGGTATAGACCCCCCGGTATAGACCCCTGGTATAGACCCCCCCGGTATAGACCCGGGAATAGACCCCCCAGTATAGACCCACCCCCGGTATAGACGCTCCCGTTATCAACCCCCCCGGTATAGACCCTCCCCCCAGTATAGACATCCCGGTATAGACCCCTGGTATAGATCCTCCCCCCATAGACCCTCCCTCGGTATAGACCCTCCACCGGTATAGACCTCCCGGTACAGACCCCCCGGTATAGACCCCCCGGTATAGACACTCCTCCTGGTATAGACCCTCCCCTGGTATAGACCCTCCTCCCGGTACAGACCCCCCGGTATAGCCACTACTCCCGGGATAGGCACTCCTCCCGGTATAGACCCTCGGTATAGACCCTCCTCCCGGTATAGACGCCCGGTATAGACCCTCCTCCCGGTATAGACCGCCGGTATAGACCCTCTCCCGGTATAGACCCACCCGGTTTAGACCCCCCGGTATAGACCATTCCCCCGGAACAGACCCCCCCGGTATAGTCCATTCCCCCGGTATAGACCATTCCCCCGATATAGACCCCCCAGTATAGACCCCCCCGGTATAGACCCACCCGGTATAGACCCTCCCCCCGGTATAGACCCCCCCCGGTATAGACACCCCCGGTATAGTCCCTCCCCCTGGTATAGACCCCCCCGGTATAGACCCTCCCCCCGGTATAGACCCTCCCCACGGTATAGACCCCCCGGTATAGACCCTCCCCCCGGTATAGACCCTCCCCTCGGTATAGACCACCCCCCGTATAGACTCTCCCCCCGGTATAGACCCCCCGGTATAGACACACCCGGTATAGACCCTCCCCCCGGTATAGACCCTCCCCCCGGTATAGACTCCCCCCGGTATAGACTCTCCCCCCGGTATAGACCCACCGGTATAGACACACCTGGTATAGACCCTCCCCCCGGTATAGTCCCCCTGGTATAGACCATTCCCCCGGTATAGACCATTCCCCCGATATAGACCCCCCAGTATAGACCCCCCGGTATAGACCCTCCCCCGGTATAGACCCGCCCAGTACAGACCCCACGGTATAGACCCCCCCCGGTGTAGACCCCACGGTATAGACCCCGGTATAGGCCCTTCACTAGTATAGACCCCCAGGTATAGACACCCCGGTATAGACCCTCCCCCCGGTATAGACCCTCCCCCGGAATAGACCCCTGCGTATAGAGCCCCCCCCCAGTGTAGACCCCCACCGGTATAGAACTACCGGTATAGACCCCGGTATAGACCCCCCGGTATAGACCCTCCTGGTATAGACCTCTCGGTATAGACCCTCCCCTGGTATAGACCTCCCGGTATAGATCCCCGGTATATACCCCACCGGTATAGACCCTCCCGGTATAGACCCCTTGGTATAGACCTTCCCCCGGTAAAGACTCACCGGAATAGACCCCCCGGTATAGACCCCCGGTATAGACCCTCCTCCTGTATAGACCTCCTGGTATAGACTCTCCTGCGGTATAGACCCTCCCCCGGTATAGCCCCACCCCCCAGAATAGACCCACCGGTATAGAACCCCCAGTATAGACCCCCCGGAATAGACCCACCGGTATAGAACCTCCCAGTATAGACCCTCCACCCGGTATAGACCCCCGGTATAGACACTCCCCCCCCGGTATAGATTCCCCGGTATAGACCCCCCGGTATAGACACCACCAGTATAGACCCTTCCCCCGGTATAGACCCCCCGGTATAGACCCTCCCCCCGGTATAGACCCTCCCCCGGAATAGACCCCTGCGTATAGAACCCCCCCGGTGTAGACCCCCCCCGGTATAGAACTCCCGATATAGACCCCGGTATAGACCCCCCGGTATAGACCCTCCTGGTATAGACCTCTCGGCATAGACCCTCCCCTAGTATAGACCCCCAGGTATAGACCCCCGGTATAGACCCCACCGGTATAGACCCCCCGGTATAGACCCCCCGGTATAGACCCTCCCCCGGTATAGACCTCCGCTATAAACGCTCCCCCGGTATAGACCCCCGGGTACGTACCCCCCGGTATAGGCCCTCCCCGGTATAGACCCTCCCCCCTGTATAGACTCTCCCCCGGTATAAACCCTCCCCCGGTATAGACCACCAATAAAGACACCCCGGTATAGACCCTCCCGGTTTAGACACTACTCCTGGTATAGACCCTGGTATAGACCCCGGTATAGACCCCCCGGTATAGACCCTCCTGGTATAGACCCCTTGGTATAGACCTTCCCCCGGTAAAGACTCACTGGAATAGACCCCCCGGTATAGACCCTCCCCTGGTAGAGACCCCCCGGTATAGACCCCCCGGTATAGACCCTCCTCCTGTATAGACCCCCTGGTATAGACTCTCCCGCGGTATAGACCCTCCCCCGGTATAGACCCTCCGCCCAGAATAGACCCACCGGTATAGAACCCCCAGTATAGACCCCCCCGGAATAGACCCACCGGTATAGAACCTCCCAGTATAGACCCTCCACCCGGTATAGACCCCCGGTATAGACCCTCCCCCCCCGGTATAGATTCCCCGGTATAGACCCCCCGGTATAGACCACCAATAAAGACACCCCGGTATAGACCCTCCCGGTATAGACCCTCCCGGTATAGTGCCCCGGTATAGACCCCCCCCCGGTTTAGACACCACTCCTGGTATAGACCCTGGTATAGACCCCGGTATAGACCCCCCGGTATAGACCCTCCTGGTATAGACCTCTCGGTATAGACCCTCCCCTGGTATAGACCCCCCGGTATAGATCCCCGGTATAGACCCCACCGGTATAGACCCTCCCGGTATAGACCCCTTGGTATAGACCTTCCCCCGGTAAAGACTCACCGGAATAGACCCCCCGGTATAGACCCCCGGTATAGTCCCCAGTATAGACCCCCCGGTATAGACCCCCCGGTATAGACCCTCCCCCGGTATAGACCTCCGGTATAGACCTCCGCTATAAACGCTCCCCCGGTATAGACCCCCGGGTACGGACCCCCCGGTATAGGCCCTCCCCCGGTATAGACCCTCCCCCCTGTATAGACTCTCCCCCGGTATAGATCCCGCCGGTATAGACCACCAATAAATACACCCCGGTATAGACCCTCCCGGTATAGACCCTCCCGGTATAGTGCCCCGGTATAGACCCCTCCGGTTTAGACACTACTCCTGCTATCGACTCTGGTATAGAGCCCGGTATAGACCACCCGGTATAGACCCTCCTGGTATAGACCTCTCGGTATAGACCCTCCCCTGGTATAGACCCCCCCGGTATAGATCCCCGGTATAGACCCCACCGCTATAGACCCTCCCGGTATAGACCCCTTGGTATAGACCTTCCCCCGGTAAAGACTCACCGGAATAGACCCCCCGGTATAGACCCCCGGTATAGACCCTCCCCTGGTAGAGACCCCCCGGTATAGACCCCCCGGTATAGACCCTCCTCCTGTATAGACCCCCTGGTATAGACTCTCCCGCGGTATAGACCCTCCCCCGGTATAGACCCTCCCCCCAGAATAGACCCACCGGTATAGAACCCCCAGTATAGACCCCCCCGGAATAGACCCACCGGTATAGAACCTCCCAGTATAGACCCTCCACCCGGTATAGACCCCCGGTATAGACCCTCCCCCCCTCCGGTATAGATTCCCCGGTATAGACCCCCCGGTATAGACACCCCCCGGTATAGACTCTTCCCCCGGTATAGACCCCCCGGTATAGACCCTCCCCTCGGTATAGACCCTCCCCCGGAATAGACCCCTGCGTATAGAGACCCCCCGGTGTAGACCCCCCCGGTATAGAACTCCCGGTATAGACCCCGGTATAGACCCCCCGGTATAGACCCTCCTGGTATAGACCTCTCGGTATAGATCCTCCCCTGGTATAGACCCCCCGGTATAGATCCCCGGTATAGACACCACCGTTATAGACCCTCCCGGTATAGACCCCTTGGTATAGACCTTCCCCCGGTAAAGACTCACCGGAATAGACCCCCCGGTATAGACCCCTGGTATAGTCCCCGGTATAGACCCCCCGGTATAGACCCCCCGGTATAGACCCTCCCCCGGTATAGATCTCCGCTATAAACGCTCCCCAGGTATAGACCCCCGGGTACGGACACCCCGGTATAGGACCTCCCCCGGTATTGACCCTCCCCCCTGTATAGACTCTCCCCCCGTATAAACCCTCCCCCGGTATAGACCCCCCGGTATAGATCCCGCCGGTATGGACCCCCCAGTATAGACCCCCCCGGTATGGACCCACCCGGTATAGACCCTGCCCCCGGTATAGACACCCCCGGTATAGTCCCTCCCCCTGGTATAGACCCCCCCGGTATAGACCCTCCCCCCGGTATAGACCCTCCCCACGATATCGACCCCCAGGTATAGACCCTCCCCCCGGTATAGACCCTCCCCCCGGTATAGACCCCCCCCGGTATAGACCCTCCCCCCGGTATAGACCCCCCGGTATAGACACACCCAGTATAGACCCTCCCCCCGGTATAGAAACCCCTGGTATAGACCCGTCCGTGATAGACCCTCCCCCGGTATAGACCCTCCCCCGGTATAGACCCTCCTCCGGTATAGACTCCCCGGTATAGACCCTCCCCCGGTATAGACCCCCCCAGTACAGACCCCACGGTATAGACCCCCACCCGGTGTAGACCCCACGGTATAGACCCCGGTATAGGCCCTCCCCTGGTATAGACACCCCGGTATAGACCCTCCCCGGTATAGACCCCCCGGTATAGACCCTCCCCCGGTATAGACCCCTGCGTATAGAGCCCCCCGGTGTAGACCCCCCCCGGTATAGACCTCCCGGTATAGACATCGGTATAGACCCCCCGGTATAGACCCTCCTGGTATAGACCTCTCGGTATAGATCCTCCCCTGGTATAGACCCCCCGGTATAGATCCCCGGTATAGACCCCACCGGTATAGACCCTCCCGGTATAGACCCCTTGGTATAGACCTTCCCCCGGTAAAGACTCACCGGAATAGACCCCCCGGTATAGAACCCCGGTATAGTCCCCGGTATAGACCCCCCGGTATAGACCGCCGGTATAGACCTCCGCTATAAACGCTCCCCCGGTATAGACCACCGGGTACGGACCCCCCGGTATAGGCCTTCCCCCGGTATAGACCCTCCCCCCCTGTATAGACTCTCCCCCGGTATAAAACCTCCCCCGGTATAGACCCCCCGGTATAGATCCCACCGGTATAGACCACCAATAAAGACACCCCGGTATAGACCCTCCCGGTATAGACCCTCCCGGTATAGTGCCCCGGTATAGACCCCCCCGGTTTAGACAATCCTCCTGGTATAGACCCTGGTATAGACCCCGGTATTGACCCTCTCCCAGTATAGACCCTCCCGGTA
Source organism: Pristiophorus japonicus (assembly GCF_044704955.1). Classification (NCBI taxonomy): domain Eukaryota; kingdom Metazoa; phylum Chordata; class Chondrichthyes; family Pristiophoridae; genus Pristiophorus; species Pristiophorus japonicus. The sequence goes on along the minus strand of NC_091989.1, from coordinate 86,524,819 downwards.
TAAACCCCCTCGGTATAGACCCGGGAATAGAGCCCCTGGTATAGACACTCCCGGTATAGACACCCCGGTATAGACCCGGGAATAGACCCCCCAGTATAGACCCACCCCCGGTATAGACCCTCCCGGTATCAACCCTCCCGCTATAGACCCTCCCCCCCAGTATAGACCCCCGGTATAGACCCCTGGTATAGACCCTCCCCCCGGTATAGACCCTCCCCCGGTATAGACCCTCCACCGGTATAGACCTCCCGGTACAGACCCCCCGGTATAGACCCCCCGGTATAGATACTCCTCACGGTATAGACCCTCCCCTGGTATAGACCCTCCTCCCGGTACAGACCCCCCGGTATAGCCACTACTCCCGGGATAGGCACTCCTCCCGGTATAGACCCTCGGTATAGACCCTCCTCCCGGTATAGACCCTCCTCCCGGTATAGACCGCCGGTATAGACCCTCTCTCGGTTTGGACCCACCCGGTTTAGACCCCCCGGTATAGACCATTCCCCCGGAACAGACCCCCCCGGTATAGTCCATTCCCCCGGTATAGACCATTCCCCCGATATAGACCCCTCAGTATAGACCCCCCCGGTATAGACCCACCCGGTATAGACCCTCCCCCCGGTATAGACCCCCCCCGGTATAGACACCCCCGGTATAGTCCCTCCCCGTGGTATAGACCCCCCCGGTATAGACCCTCCCCCCGGTATAGACCCTCCCCACGGTATAGACCCCCCGGTATAGACCCTCCCCCCGGTATAGACCCTCCCCCCGGTATAGACCCCCCCCGGTATAGACACACCTGGTATAGACCCTCCCCCCGGTATAGACCCCCCGGTATAGACACTCCTCCCGGTATAGACCCTCCCCTGGTATAGACCCTCCTCCCGGTACAGACCACCCGGTATAGCCACTACTCCCGGGATAGGCACTCCTCCCGGTATAGACCCTCGGTATAGACCCTCCTCCCGGTATAGACCCTCCTCCCGGTATAGACCGCCGGTATAGACCCTCTCTCGGTATAGACCCACCCGGTTTAGACCCCCCGGTATAGACCATTCCCCCGGAACAGACCCCCCCGGTATAGTCCATTCCCCCGGTATGGACCATTCCCCCGATATAGACCCCTCAGTATAGACCCCCCCGGTATAGACCCACCCGGTATAGACCCTCCCCCCGGTATAGACCCCCCCCGGTATAGACACCCCCGGTATAGTCCCTCCCCCTGGTATAGACCCCCCCGGTATAGACCCTCCCCCCGGTATAGACCCACCCCACGGTATAGACCCCCCGGTATAGACCCTCCCCCCGGTATAGACCCCCCCGGTATAGACTCTCCCCCCGGTATAGACCCCCCGGTATAGACACACCCGGTATAGACCCTCCCCCCGGTATAGACCCTCCCCCCGGTATAGACTCCCCCCGGTATAGACTCTCCCCCCAGTATAGACCCCCCGGTATAGACCCCCCGGTATAGACCCTCCCCCGGTATAGACCCGCCCAGTACAGACCCCACGGTATATACCCCCCCCGGTGTAGACTCCACGGTATAGACCCCGGTATAGGCCCTCCCCTAGTATAGACCCCCCGGTATAGACACCCCTGTATAGACCCTCCCCCCGGTATAGACCCTCCCCCGGAATAGACCCCTGCGTATAGAGCCCCCCCCAGTGTAGACCCCCCCCGGTATAGAACTCCCGGTATAGACCCCGGTATAGACCCCCCGGTATAGACCCTCCTGGTATAGACCTCTCGGTATAGACCCTCCCATGGTATAGACCTCCCGGTATAGATCCCCGGTATATACCCCACCGGTATAGACCCTCCCGGTATAGACCCCTTGGTATAGACCTTCCCCCGGTAAAGACTCACCGGAATAGACCCCCCGGTATAGACCCCCGGTATAGACCCTCCCCTGGTAGAGACCCCCCGATATAGACCCCCCGGTATCGACCTTCCTCCTGTATAGACCTCCTGGTATAGACTCTCCTGCGGTATAGACCCTCCCCCGGTATAGCCCCACCCCCCAGAATAGACGCACCGGTATAGAACCCCCAGTATAGACCCCCCGGAATAGACCCACCGGTATAGAACCTCCCAGTATAGATCCTCCACCCGGTATAGACCCCCGGTATAGACACTCCCCCCCTCGGTATAGATTCCCCGGTATAGACCCCCCGGTATAGACACCCCCAGTATAGACCCCCTTCCCCCGGTATACACCCCCCGGTATAGACCCTCCCCCCGGTATAGACCCTCCCCCGGAATAGACCCCTGCGTATAGAGCCCCCCCGGTGTAGACCCCCCCCGGTATAGAACTCCCGATATAGACCCCGGTATAGACCCCCCGGTATAGACCCTCCTGGTATAGACCTCTCGGTATAGACCCTCCCCTGGTATAGACCCCCCGATATAGACCCCCGGTATAGACCCCACCGGTATAGACCCCCCGGTATAGACCCCCCGGTATAGACCCTCCCCCGGTATAGACCTCCGCTATAAACGCTCCCCCGGTATAGACCCCCGGGTACGTACCCCCCGGTATAGGCCCTCCCCCGGTATAGACCCTCCCCCCTGTATAGACTCTCCCCCGGTATAAACCCTCTCCCGGTATAGACCACCAATAAAGACACCCCGGTATAGACCCTCCCGGTTTAGACACTACTCCTGGTATAGACCCTGGTATAGACCCCGGTATAGACCCCCCGGTATAGACCCTCCTGGTATAGACCACTCGGTATAGACCCTCCCCTGGTATAGACCCCCCGGTATAGATCCCCGGTATAGACCCCACCGGTATAGACCCCCCGGTATAGACCCCTTGGTATAGACCTTCCCCCGGTAAAGACTCACCGGAATAGACCCCCCGGTATAGACCCTCCCCTGGTAGAGACCCCCCGGTATAGACCCCCCGGTATAGACCCTCCTCCTGTATAGACCCCCTGGTATAGACTCTCCCGCGGTATAGACCCTCCCCCGGTATAGACCCTCCCCCCAGAATAGACCCACCGGTATAGAACCCCCAGTATAGACCCCCCCGGAATAGACCCACCGGTATAGAACCTCCCAGTATAGACCCTCCACCCGGTATAGACCCCCGGTATAGACCCTCCCCCCCCGGTATAGATTCCCCGGTATAGACACCCCGGTATAGACCACCAATAAAGACACCCCGGTATAGACCCTCCCGGTATAGACCCTCCCGGTATAGTGCCCCGGTATAGACCCTCCCCCGGTTTAGACACTACTCCTGGTATAAACCCTGGTATAGACCCCGGTATAGACCCCCCGGTATAGACCCTCCTGGTATAGACCTCTCGGTATAGACCCTCCTCTGGTATAGACCCCCCGGTATAGATCCCCGGTCTAGACCCCACCGGTATAGACCCTCCCGGTATAGACCCCTTGGTATAGACCTTCCCCCGGTAAAGACTCACCGGAATAGACCCCCCGGTATAGACCCCCGGTATAGTCCCCAGTATAGACCCCCCGGTATAGACCCCCCGGTATAGACCCTCCCCCGGTATAGACCTCCGGTATAGACCTCCGCTATAAACGCTCCCCCGGTATAGACCCCCGGGTACGGACCCCCCGGTATAGGCCCTCCCCCCGGTATAGACCCTCCCCCCTGTATAGACTCTCCCCCGGTATAAACCCTCCCCCGGTATAGACCCCCCGGTATAGATCCCGCCGGTATAGACCACCAATAAATACACCCCGGTATAGACCCTCCCGGTATAGACCCTCCCGGTATAGTGCCCCGGTATAGACCCCTCCGGTTTAGACACTACTCCTGGTATAGACCCTGGTATAGAGCCCGGTATAGACCCCCCGGTATAGACCCTCCTGGTATAGACCTCTCGGTATAGACCCTCCTCTGGTATAGACCCCCCCGGTATAGATCCCCGGTATAGACCCCACCGCTATAGACCCTCCCGGTATAGACCCCTTGGTATAGACCTTCCCTCGGTAAAGACTCACCGGAATAGACCCCCCGGTATAGACCCCCGGTATAGACTCTTCCCCCGGTATAGACCCCCCGGTATAGACCCTCCCCCCGGTATAGACCCTCCCCCGGAATAGACCCCTGCGTATAGAGCCCCCCCGGTGTAGACCCCCCCGGTATAGAACTCCTGGTATAGACCCCGGTATAGATCCCCCGGTATAGACCCTACTGGTATAGACCTCTCGGTATAGACCCTCCCCTGGTATAGACCCCCCGGTATAGATCCCCGGTATAGACACCACCGTTATAGACCCTCCCAGTATAGACCCCTTGGTATAGACCTTACCCCGGTACAGACTCACCGGAATAGACCCCCCGGTATAGATCCCCGGTATAGTCCCCGGTATAGACCCCCCGGTATAGACCCCCCGGTATAGACCCTCCCCCGGTATAGACCCCCGGTATAGACCTCCGCTATAAACGCTCCCCCGGTATAGACCCCCGGGTACGGACCCCCCGGTATAGGCCCTCCCCCGGTATAGACCCTCCCCCCTGTATAGACTCTCCCCCGGTATAAACCCTCCCCCGGTATAGACCCCCGGTATAGACCCCCGGTATAGCCACTCCTCCCGGTATAGGCACTCCTCCCGGTATAGACCCCCGGTATAGACCCTCCTCCCGGTATAGACCCCCGGTATAGACCCTCCTCCCGGTATAGACCCCCGGTATAGACCCTCTCCCGGTATAGACCCACCCGGTTTAGACCCCCGGTATAGACCATTCCCCCGGTATAGACCCACCCGGTATAGACCCCCGGAACAGACCCCCCGGTATAGACCATTCCCCCGGTATAGACCATTCCCCCGGTATAGACCCCCTGGTATAGAACCTTCCCCCGGTATAGACCCACCGGTATAGAACCCCCGGTATAGACCCCCCGGTATAGACCCCTGGTATGGACCCCCCCCCCCCCGGTTAGGACCACCCGGTATAGACCCCTGGTAATGACCCTTCCCCCGGTATAGACCATCCCCCGGTATAGACCCTCCACCGGTATAGACCTCCCGGTACAGACCCCCCGGTATAGACCCTCCCCCGGTATAGATCCACCCGGTATAGACCCCCGGAATAGACCCCCCAGTATAGACCATTCCGACGGTATAGACACCCGGTACAGACCCCCGATATAGACCCCCCGGTATAGACCCCCCCCGGTACAGACCCCCGGTACAGACCCTCCCCACGGTATAGACCTCCCATAGACCCTCCGACGGTATAGAACCACCGGATTAGACACCCCCACATTATAAACCACCGGTATAGACCCCTCCCCCGGTATAGACACCTCCGGTATAGATCCCGCCGGTATAGACCACCAATAAAGACACCCCGGTATAGACCCTCCCGGTCGGTATAGACCCTCCCCTGGTATAGACACTCCCGGTATAGACCCTCGGTATAGTGCCCCGATATAGACTCCCGGTATAGACCCACCACCGGTATAGACCACCAAGAAAGACTATCCAGTACTGATCCTCGGTATAGATCCCCCGGTATAGACCCCCCCCAGTATAGATTCCCCGGTATAGACCCCCCGGTACAGACCACCCGGTATAGACCCTCCTCCTGTATAGACCTCCTGGTATAGCCTCTCCTGCGGTATAGACCCTCCCCCGGTATAGACCCTCCCCCCAGAATAGATCCCCGGTATAAACACTCCCCCCCCCGGTATAGAATCCCTGGTATAGACCCCCCGGTATAGACACCCCCAGTATAGACCCTTTCCCCGGTATAGACCCCCCGGTATAGACCCTCCCCCCGGTATAGACCCTCCCCCAGAATAGACCCCTGCGTATAGAGCCCCCCCGGTGTAGACCCCCCCCGGTATAGAACTCCCGGTATAGACCCCGGTATAGACCCCCCGGTATAGACCCTCCTGGTATAGACCTCTCGGTATAGACCCTCCCCTGGTATAGACCCCCCGGTATAGACCCCCGGTATAGACCCCACCGGTATAGACCCCCCGGTATAGACCTCCGCTATAAACGCTCCCCCGGTATAGACCCCCGGGTACGTACCCCCCGGTATAGGCCCTCCCCCGGTATAGACCCTCCCCCCTGTATAGATTCTCCCCCGGTATAAACCCTCCCCCGGTATAGACCCCCCGGTATAGAACCCGCCGGTATAGACCACCAATAAAGACACCCCGGTATAGACCCTCCCGGTATAGACCCTCCCGGTATAGTGCCCCGGTATAGACCCCCCCGGTTTAGACACTACTCCTGGTATAGACCCTTGTATAGACCCCGGTATAGACCCCCCGGTATAGACCCTCCTGGTATAGACCACTCGGTATAGACCCTCCCCTGGTATAGACCCCCCGGTATAGATCCCCGGTATAGACCCCACCGGTATAGACCCTCCGGTATAGACCCCTTGGTATAGACCTTCCCCCAGTAAAGACTCACCGGAATAGACCCCCCGGTATAGACCCTACCCTGGTAGAGACCCCCCGGAAAAACCCCCCGGTATAGACCCTCCTCCTGTATAGAACCCCTGGTATAGACTCTCCCGCGGTATAGACCCTCGCCCGGTATAGACCCTCCCCCCAGAATAGACCCACCGGTATAGAACCCCCAGTATAGACCCCCCCGGAATAGACCCACCGGTATAGAACCTCCCAGTATAGACCCTCCACCCGGTATAGACCCCCGGTATAGACCCTCCCCCCCCGGTATAGATTCCCCGGTATAGACCCCCCGGTATAGACACCGCCGGTATAGACTCTTCCCCCGGTATAGACCCTCCCCCGGAATAGACCCCTGCGTATAGAGCCCCCCCGGTGTAGACCCCGCCGGTATAGAACTCCCGGTATAGACCCCGGTATAGACCCCCCGGTATAGATCCCCGGTATAGACCCCACCGTTATAGACCCTCCCGGTATAGACCCCTTGGTATAGACCTTCCCCCGGTACAGACTCACCGGAATAGACCCCCCCGGTATAGTCCCCGGTATAGACCCCCCGGTATAGACCCCCCGGTATAGACCCTCCCCCGGTATAGACCCCCGGTATAGACCTCCGCTATAAACGCTCCCCCGGTATAGACCCCCGGGTACGGACCCCCCGGTATAGGCCCTCCCTCGGTATAGACCCTCCCCCCTGTATAGACCCTCCCCCGGTATAGACCCCCCCGGTATAGACCTCCCGGATTAGACCCACCCAGTATAAACCACCGATATCGACTCCCCCAGTATAGACTCCCCCGGTATAGATCCCCCGGTATAGACCACCAATATAGACCCCCCGGTACAGACCCCCCCGGTATAGACACTCCTCCCGGTATAGACCACCCGGTATAGACCCTCCGGTACAGAACCCCCAGTATAGACCCTCCCAGTATAGACGCCCCGGTACAGACCCCCCGGTATAGACCTTCCTCCCTGTTAGACACCCCGATATAGACCCCCCGGTATAGACCCCGGTATAGACCCTCCCCCGGTGTAGCCCCCCCGGTATAGCCCCCCCGGTATAGCCCCCCGGTATAGACACCGATATAGCAGCACGGTATAGACCCCCCCAGTATAGAAACCACGGTATGGACCCCGGTATAAACCCTCCCCCGGTATACACCCCCTGGATTAGACCCCCCCAGTATAAACCACCGATATAGAACCAACCAGTATAGACCCCCCTGGTATAGACTACCAATATAGACCCCCCGGTATAGACCCCCCGGTATAGACCACCAATATAGAGCCCCGGTATAGACACTCCCGGTATAGACCCCTGTTATAGATGCTTCCGGTATAGACCCTCGGTATAGTGCCCCGGTATAGACCCACCGGTATAGATCCTCCCGGTATAGACCCTCCCCGGTTATAGACCCCCCGGTATAGACCCTCGGTATAGTGCCCCAGTATAGACCCACTGGTATAAATCCTCCCGGTATAGACCTTCCCCCCGGTATAGACTCTCCCTCGGTATAAACCCTCCCCCGATATAGACCCCCCCAATACAGACCCCTGGTATAGACCCTCCCGGTATAGACCCCCCGGAATAGACCCTCCCCCAGTATAGACCCCCCGGTGTAGACCCTCCCCCGGTATAGACCCCCCGGTGTAGATTCGGTATAGACCCCCCCGGTATAGACCCCCCGGTATAGACACCTCGGATTAGACCCACCCAGTATAAACCACCGATATAGACTCCTCTGGTATAGACTCCCCCGGTATAGATCCCCCCGGTATAGACCACTAATATAGACCCCCCGGTATAGACACTCCTCCCGGTATAGACGCCCCGGTATAGACCCCCGGTATTAACCCTCCCCCGGTATAGACCCTCCTCCCGGTATAGACTCCAGTTATAGACCCCGGTATAGACCCCGGAAAAGACCCCGGTATAGACCCCCTGGTATAGACACCCCCGGTATAGACCCCCCGGTATAGACGCCGGTATAGACCCCCCGGTATAGACCCTCCCCCAGTATAGACCCCCCGGTATAGAACCCCGGTATAGACCCTCCCCCGGTATAGATCCCCCGGTATAAACCCCCGGTATAGACCCTCCCCCGGTATAGACCCCTCCGGTATAGACCCCCCCTTTATAGACCCCGGTATAGACCCTCCTCCCGGTATAGACTCCAGTTATAGACCCCGGTATAGACCCCGGTATAGACCCTCCCCCAGTATAGACCCACCCCCAGTATAGACTACCCGGTATAGACCCCCGGTATAGACCCTCCCCTGGAATAGACCACCGGTATAGACCCCCCGGTATAGACCCCCGGTATGGACCCTCCCCCGGGTATAGACTCCCCGGTATAGGCCCTCCACCGGTATAGACCCTCCCCCCTGTATAGACTCTCCCCGGTATAAACCCTCCCGCGGTATAGACCCCCCCCCGGTACAGACCCCTGGTATAGACCCTCCCGGTATAGACCCCCGGTATAGACCCCCCCGGTATAGACCCCCGGTATAGACCCTACCCCAGTATAGACCCCCCGGCATAGACCCTCCCCCGGTATAGACCCCCCTGTGTAAACCCTCCCGGTATAGACCCCCCTGTGTAGGCCCTCCCAGTATAGTCCCCCCCCGGTATAGACCCCCCAGTATAGACCCCCCGGATTAGACCTACCCAGTATAAACCACCGATATAGACTCCCCCAGTATAGACTCCCCCAGTATAGCTCCCCCGGCATAGACCACCAATATAGACCCCCCGGTACAGACACCCCGGTATAGACACTCCTCCCGGTATAGACCCTTCTCCCGGTATAGACCCCCCGGTATGGACCTCCTGGTATAGACACTCCTCCCGGTATAAACCCCCCCGGTACAGACCCCCCCGGTATAGACCCTCCCCCGATATAGACCACCCGGTATAGACCCTCCGGTACAGACCCTCCTCCCTGTATAGACACCCCGATATAGACCCCCCGGTATAGACCCCGGTATAGACCCCGGTATAGACCCTCCCCCGGTGTAGCCCCCCCGGTATAGCCCCTCCGGTATAGCCGCACGGTATAGACCCCCCCGGTATAGAAACCCCGGTATGGACCCCGGTATAAACCCTCCCCCGGTAGAGACCCCCTGGATTAGACCCCCCAGTATCAACCACCGATATAGAACCCCCCGGTATAGACCCCCCCCGGTATAGACCCCCCCGGTATAGACCACCAATATAGAACCCCCGGTATAGACCCCCCGGTATAGACCACCAATATAGAGCCCCCGGTATAGACACTCCCGGTATAGACCCTCCCCCGGTATAGACCCCTGTTATAGACGCTTCCGGTATAGACCCTCGGTATAGTGCCCCGGTATAGACCCACCGGTATAGATCCTCCCAGTATAGACCCTCCCCGGTTATAGACCCCCCGGTATAAACCCTCGGTATAGTGCCCCGGTATAGACCCACCGGTATAAATCCTCCCGGTATAGACACTCCCCCGGGATAGACCCCCCAGTATAGACACTCCCCCCAGTATAGACTCCCCGGTATAGATCCTCCCCCGGAATAGACCCCTGGTATAGACCCCCCGGTATAGACCCCCCGGTATAGACCCTCTCCCCAGTATAGACCCCCGGTATAGACCCCCCGGTATAGATCCTGCCCCGGAATAGACCCCCGGTATAGACCCCCCCGGTATAGACCCTCCCCCCGGAATAGACTCTCCCCCGGTATAAACCCTCCCCCGGTATAGACCCGCCCGCTACAGACCCCTGGTATAGACCCTCCCAGTATAGACCCCCCGGTATAGACCCCCCGGTGTAGACCCTCCCCCGGTATAGACCCCCCGGTGTAGACCCTCCCGGTATAGACCCCCCCGGTATAGACCCCCCCCGGTATAGACACCTCGGATCAGACCCACCCAGTATAAACCACCGGTATAGACTCCCCCGGTATAGACTCCCCCGGTATAGATCCCCCCGGTATAGACCACCAATATAGACCCCCCCGGTACAGACCCCCCGGTAAAGACACTCCTCCCGGTATAGACCCCCCGGTATAGAACCCCCGGTATAGACCCTCCCCCGGTATAGACTCTCCCCCGGTATAAACCCTCCCCCGGTATAAACCCCCCCGGTACAGACCCCTGGTATAGACCCTCCCGGTAGAGACCCCCCGGTATAGACCCCCGGTATAGACCACGGTATAGACCCCCCGGTATAGACCCCGGTATAGACCCTGGTATAGACCCTGGTATAGACCCTCACCCAGTATAGACGCCCCGGTGTAGACCCTCCCCCGGTATAGACCCCCCGGTGTAGACCCGGTATAGACTCCCCCGGTATAGAGCCACCGGTATAGACACCTCGGATTAGACCCACCCAGTATAAACCACCGATATAGACTCCCCCGGTATTGACTCCGCCGGTATAGATCCCCCCGGTATAGACCACCAATATAGACCCCCCGGTACAGACCCCCCGGTATAGACACTCCTCCCGGTATAGACCCCCCGGTATAGACCCCCGGTATGGACCCTCCCCCAGTATAGACCCTCCTCCCGGTATAGACTCCAGTTATAGACCCTGGTATAGACCCCGGTATAGACCCTCCCCCAGTATAGACCCATCCCCAGTATAGACTACCCGGTATAGACCCCCGGTATAGACCCTCCCCTGGAATAGACCACCGGTATAGACCCCCCGGTATAGACCCCCCGGTATGGACCCTCCCCCGGGTATAGACTCCCCGATATAGGCCCTCCACCGGTATAGACCCTCCCCCCTGTATAGACTCTCCCCGGTATAAACCCTCCCGCGGTATAGACCCCCCCGGTACAGACCCCTGGTATAGACCCTCCCGGTATAGACCCCCGGTATAGACCCCCCCGGTATAGACCCCCCGGTATAGACTCTACCACAGTATAGACCCCCCGGCATAGACCCTCCCCCGGTATAGACCCCCCTGTGTAAACCCTCCCGGTATAGACCCCCCTGTGTAGGCCCTCCCAGTATAGTCCCCCCCGGTATAGACCCCCCAGTATAGACCCCCCGGATTAGACCCACCCAGTATAAACCACCGATATAAATTCCCCCAGTATAGACTCCCCCAGTATAGATCCCCCGGCATAGACCACCAATATAGACCCCCCGGTACAGACACCCCGGTATAGACACTCCTCCCGGTATAGACCCTTCTCCCGGTATAGACCCCCCGGTATGGACCTCCTGGTATAGACACTCCTCCCGGTATAAACCCCCCCGGTACAGACCCCCCGGTATAGACCCTCCCCCGATATAGACCACCCGGTATAGACCCTCCGGTACAGACCCTCCTCCCTGTATAGACACCCCGATATAGACCCCCCGGTATAGACCCCGGTATAGACCCCGGTATAGACCCTCCCCCGGTGTAGTCCCCCCGGTATAGCCCCCCGGTATAGCCGCACGGTATAGACCACCCCGGTATAGAAACCCCGGTATGGACCCCGGTATAAACCCTCCCCCGGTAGAGACCCCCTGGATTAGACCCCCCAGTATAAACCACCGATATAGAACCCCCCGGTATAGACCCCCCCGGTATAGACCCCCCCCGATATAGACCACCAATATAGAACCCCTGGTATAGACCCCCCGGTATAGACCACCAATATAGAGCCCCCGGTATAGACACTCCCGGTATAGACCCTCCCCCGGTATAGACCCCTGTTATAGACGCTTCCGGTATAGACCCTCGGTATAGTGCCCCGGTATAGACCCACCGGTATAGATCCTCCCAGTATAGACCCTCCCCGGTTATAGACCCCCCGGTATAGACCCTCGGTATAGTGCCCCGGTATAGACCCACCGGTATAAATCCTCCCGGTATAGACACTCCCCCGGGATAGACCCCCCAGTATAGACCCTCCACCCGGTATAGACTCCCCGGTATAGATCCTCCCCCGGAATAGACCCCTGGTATAGACCCCCCGGTATAGACCCCCCGGTATAGACCCTCTCCCCAGTATAGACCCCCGGTATAGACCCCCCGGTATAGATCCTCCCCCGGAATAGACCCCCGGTATAGACCCCCCCGGTATAGACCCTCCCCCCGGAATAGACTCTCCCCCGGTATAAACCCTCCCCCGGTATAGACCCGCCCGGTACAGACCCCTGGTATAGACCCTCCCGGTATAGACCCCCCGGTATAGACCCCCCGGTGTAGACCCTCCCCCGGTATAGACCCCCCGGTGTAGACTCTCCCGGTATAGACCCCCCCGGTATAGACCCCCCCCGGTATAGACACCTCGGATTAGACCCACCCAGTATAAACCACCGGTATAGACTCCCCCGGTATAGACTCCCCCGGTATAGATCCCCCCGGTATAGACCACCAATATAGACCGCCCGGTACAGACCCCCCGGTATAGACACTCCTCCCGGTATAGACCCCCCGGTATAGACCCCCCGGTATAGACCCTCCCCCCGGTATAGACTCCCCCCCCGGTATAAACCCTCCCCCGGTATAAACCCCCCCGGTACAGACCCCTGGTATAGACCCTCCCGGTATAGACCCCCCGGTATAGACCCCCGGTATAGACCCCCCTGTATAGACCCCGGTATAGACCCCGGTATAGACCCTGGTATAGACCCTGGTATAGACCCTCCCCCAGTATAGACGCTCCGGTGTAGACCCACCCCCGGTATAGACCCCCCGGTGTAGACCCGGTATAGACCCCCCCGGTATAGACCCCCCGGTATAGACACATCGGATTAGACCCACCCAGTATAAACCACCGATATAGACTCCCCCGGTATTGACTCCGCCGGTATAGATCCCCCCGGTATAGACCACCAATATAGACCCCCCAGTACAGACCCCCCGGTATAGACACTCCTCCCGGTATAGACCCCCCGGTATGGACCCCCGGTATGGACCCTCCCCCGGTATAGACCCTCCTCCCGGTATAGACTCCAGTTATAGACCCCGGTATAGACCCCGGTATAGACGCCGGTATAGACCCCCCCTGTATAGAACCCCTGGTATAGACCCCATGGTATAGACCCCCCGGTATAGACCACACGGTATAGACCCTCCCCTGGTATAGACCCCGGTATAGATGCCGGTATAGATCCTACCGATCTAGACTCCCGGCATAGACACCCCCGGTATAGACCCCCGCTACAGACCCCGGTATAGACCCGCCTCAGTATAGTCCCCCCCTGATATAGACCCCCCGGTATAGACCCTCCCCCGGTATAGACCCCTGGTATAGACACCCCCGGTATAGACCCCCCCGGTATAGACGCCGGTATAGACCCCCCGGTATAGACCCTCCCCCAGTATAGAACCCCTGGTATAGACCCCCGGTATAGACCTCCCCCGGTATAGATCCCCCGGTATAGACCCCCGGTATAGACCCTCCCCCGGTATAGATCCCCCCGGTGTAGACCCCGGAATAGACCCCACGGTATAGACACCCCGGTATAGACCCCTGTACAGAGCCCCCGGTATAGACCCTCCCCCAGGATAGACCCCCCCAGTATAGACGACCCAATATAGACCCCCGGTATAGACCCTCCTCCGGAATAGACCACCGGTATAGACCCCCCGGTATAGACCCTCCCCCCGGTATAGACTCCACAGTATCGGCCCTCCCCAGTATAGACCCTCCCCCCTGTATAGACTCTCCCCAGCATAAACCCTCCCCCGGTATTGACCCCCCCTGGTACAGACCCCTGGTATAGACCCTCCCGGTATAGACCCCCGGTATAGACGCCCCCGGTATAGACCCTGGTATAGACCCCGGTATAGACCCTCCCCCAGTATAGACCCCCCCGGCATAGACCCTCCCCCGGTATAGAACCCCTGTGTAAACCCTCCCTTTATAGACCCTCTGTGTAGGACCTCCCAGTGTAGTCCCCCCCGGTATAGACCCCCCGGTATAGACCTCCCGGATTAGACCCACCCAGTATAAACCACCGATATAGACTCCCCCAGTATAGACTCCCCCGGTATAGATCCCCCGGTATAGATCCCCCGGTATAGACCACCAATATAGACCCCCCGGTACAGACCCCCCGGTATAGACACTCCTCCCGGTATAGACCCTTCTCCCGGTATAGACCCCCCGGTATAGACCTCCTGGTATAGACACTCCTCCCGGTATAAACCCCCCCTGGTACAGACCTCCCCGGTAAAGACCCTCCCCCGATATAGACCACCCGGTATAGACCCTCCGGTACAGACTCCCCAGTATAGACCCTCCCAGTATGGACGCCCCGGTACAGACCCCCCGGTATAGACCCTCCTCCCTGTTAGACACCCCGATATAGACCCCCCGGTATAGACCCCGGTATAGACCCCGGTATAGACCCTCCCCCGGTGTAGCCCCCCCGGTATAGCCCCCCGGTATAGACACCGGTATAGCAGCACGGTATAGACCCCCCCGGTATAGAAACCACGGTATGGACCCTGGTATAAACCCTCCCCCGGTATAGACCCCCTGGATTAGACCCCCCCGGTATAGACTACCAATATAGACCCCCCGGTATAGACCCCCCGGTATAGACCACCAATATAGAGCCCTGGTATAGACACTCCCGGTATAGACCCTCCCCCGTTATAGACCCCTGTTATAGATGCTTCCGGTATAGACCCTCGGTATAGTGCCCCGGTATAGACCCACCGGAATAGATCCTCCCGGTATAGACCCTCCCCGGTTATAGACCCCCCGGTATAGACCCTCGGTATAGTGCCCCAGTATAGACCCACCGGTATAAATCCTCCCGGTATAGACCCTCCCCCCGGTATAGACTCTCCCTCGGTATAAACCCTCCCCCGATATAGACCCCCCCAGTACAGACTCCTGGTATAGACCCTCCCGGTATAGACACCCCGGAATAGACCCTCCCCCAGTATAGACCCCCCGGTGTAGACCCTCCCCCGGTATAGACCCCCCCCGGTACAGACCCCTGGTAGAGACCCTCCCAGTATAGACCCCCGGTATAGACCCCCTCGGTATAGACCCCCCGGTATAGACCCTGGTATAGACCCTCCCCCAGTATAGACCCCCCGGTATAGATCCTCCCCCGGTATAGACCCCCCTGTGTAAACCCTCCCGGTATAGACGCCCCTGTGTAGACCCTCCCAGTAGAGTCCCCCCCGGTATAGACCCCCTGGTAGAGACCCCCCGGATTAGACCCACCCAGTATAAACCACCGATATAGACTCCCCCAGTATAGACTACCCGGTATAGACCCCCAGTATAGACACTCCCCCGGAATAGACCACCTAGACACCCCGGTATAGACCCCCCGGTATAGACCCTCCCCCCGGTATAGACTCCCCGGTATAGGCCCTCCCCGGTATAGACCCTCTCCCCGGTATAGACTCTCCCCCGGTATAAACCCCCCCGGTACAGACCCCTGGTATAGACCCTCCCGGTATAGACCCCCCGGTATAGACCCCCCGGTATAGACCCCGGTATAGACCCCGGTATAGACCCTGGTATAGACCCTGGTATAGACCCTCCCCCAGTATAGACGCCCCGGTGTAGACCCTCCCCCGGTATAGACCCCCCGGTGTAGACCCGGTATAGACCCCCCCGGTATAGACCCCCCGGTATAGACACCTCGGATTAGACCCACCCAGTATAAACCACCGATATAGACTCCCCCGGTATTGACTCCGCCGGTATAGATCCCCCCGGTATAGACCACCAATATAGACCCCACGGTACAGACCCCCCGGTATAGACACTCCTCCCGGTATAGACTCCACGGTATAGGCCCTACCCCAGTATAGACCCTCCCCCCTGTATAGACTCTCCCCAGTATAAACCCTCCCCCGGTATAGACCACCCCTGGTACAGACCCCTGGTATAGACCCTCCCGGTACAGACCCCCGGTATAGACGCCCCCGGTATAGACCCTGGTATAGACCCCGGTATAGACCCTCCCCCAGTATAGACCCCCCGGCATAGACCCTCCCCCGGTATAGACCCCCCTGTGTAAACCCTCCCGGTATAGACCCCCTGTGTAGGCCCTCCCAGTATAGTCCCCCCCGGTATAGACCCCCCGGTATAGACCTCCCGGATTAGACCCACCCAGTATAAACCACCGATATAGACTCCCCCAGTATAGACTCCCTCGGTATAGATCCCCCGGTAAAGACCACCAATATAGACCCCCCGGTACAGACACCCCCTGTATAGACACTCCTCCCGGTATAGACCCTTCTCCCGGTATAGACCCCCCGGTATAGACCTCCTGGTATAGACACTCCTCCCGGTATAAACCCCCCCCCCGGTACAGACCCCCCAGGTATAGACCCTCCCCCGATATAGACCACCCGGTATAGACCCTCCGGTACAGACCCCCCAGTATAGACCCTCCCAGTATAGACGCCCCGGTACAGACCCCCCGGTATAGACCCTCCTCCCTGTTAGACACCCCGATATAGACCCCCCGGTATAGACCCCGGTATAGACCCCGGTATAGACCCTCCCCCGGTGTAGCCCCCCCGGTATAGCCCCCCCGGTATAGACACCGGTATAGCAGCACGGTATAGACCCCCCCGGTATAGAAACCACGGTATGGACCCCGGTATAAACCCTCCCCCGGTATAGACCCCCTGGATTAGACCCTCCCAGTATAAACCACCGATATAGAACCCCCCGGTATAGACCCCCCCGGTATAGACTACCAATATAGACCCCCCGGTATAGACCCCCCGGTATAGACCACCAATATAGAGCCCCGGTAGAGACACTCCCGGTATAGACCCCTGTTATAGATGCTTCCGGTATAGACCCTCGGTATAGTGCCCCGGTATAGACCCACCGGAATAGATCCTCCCGGTATAGACCCTCCCCGGTTATAGACCCCCCGGTATAGACCCTCGGTATAGTGCCCCAGTATAGACCCACCGGTATAAATCCTCCCGGTATAGACCCTCCCCCCGGTATAGACTCTCCCTCGGTATAAACCCTCCACCGATATAGACCCCCCCAGTACAGACTCCTGGTATAGACCCTCCCGGTATAGACCCCCCGGAATAGACCCTCCCCCAGTATAGACCCCCCGGTGTAGACCCTCCCCCGGTATAGACCCCCCCCGGTACAGACCCCTGGTAGAGACCCTCCCAGTATAGACCCCCGGTATAGACCCCCTCGGTATAGACCCCCCGGTATAGACCCTGGTATAGACCCTCCCCCAGTATAGACCCCCCGGTATAGATCCTCCCCCGGTATAGACCCCCCTGTGTAAACCCTCCCGGTATAGACGCCCCTGTGTAGACCCTCCCAGTAGAGTCCCCCCCGGTATAGACCCCCTGGTAGAGACCCCCCGGATTAGACCCACCCAGTATAAACCACCGATATAGACTCCCCCAGTATAGACTACCCGGTATAGACCCCCAGTATAGACACTCCCCCGGAATAGACCACCTAGACACCCCGGTATAGACCCCCCGGTATAGACCCTCCCCCCGGTATAGACTCCCTGGTATAGGCCCTCCCCGGTATAGACCCTCCCCCTGGTATAGACTCTCCCCCGGTATAAACCCCCCCGGTACAGACCTCTGGTATAGACCCTCCCGGTATAGACCCCCCGGTTTAGACCCCCCGGTATAGACCCCCCTGTATAGACCCCGGTATAGACCCCGGTATAGACCCTGGTATAGACCCTCCCCCAGTATAGACGCCCCGGTGTAAACCCTCCCCCGGTATAGACCCCCCGGTGTAGACCCGGTATAGGCCCCCCCGGTATAGACCCCCCGGTATAGACACCTCGGATTAGACCCACCCAGTATAAACCACCGATATAGACTCCTCTGGTATAGACTCCCCCGGTATAGATCCCCCCGGTATAGACCCCCCGGTATAGACACTCCTCCCGGTATAGACCCCCCGGTATAGACCCCCGGTATTAACTCTCCCCCGGTATAGACCCTCCTCCCGGTATAGACTCCAGTTATAGACCCCGGTATAGACCCCGGAAAAGACCCCGGTATAGACCCCCCCTGTATAGATCCCCTGGTATAGACCCCATGGTATAGACCCCCCGGTATAGACCCCACGGTATAGACCCTCCCCTGGTATAGAACCCGGTATAGATGCCGGTATAGATCCTACCGATCTAGACCCCCGGCATAGACACCCCCGGTATAGACCCCCGCTATAGACCCCGGTATAGACCCGCCTCAGTATAGACCCCCCCTGATATAGACCCTCCCCTGGTATAGACCCCGGAATAGACCCCCTGGTATAGACACCCCCGGTATAGACCGCCCCGGTATAGACGCCGGTATAGACCCACCGGTATAGACCCTCCCCCAGTATAGAACCCCCGGTATAGACCCCTGGTATAGACCCTCCCCCGGTATAGATCCCCCGGTATAGACCCGGTATAGACCCCCCCGGTATAGACCCCCCGGTATAGACACCTCGGATTAGACCCACCCAGTATATACCACCGATATAGACTCCTCTGGTATAGACTCCCCCGGTATAGATCCCCCCGGTATAGACCACTAATATAGACCCCCCGGTACAGACCCCCCGGTATAGACACTCCTCCCGGTATAGACCCCCCGGTATAGACCCCCGATATGGACCCTCCCCCGGTATAGACCCTCCTCCCGGTATAGACCCCGGTATAGACCCAGGTATAGACGCCGGTATAGACCCCCCCTGTATAGAACCCCTGGTATAGACCCCATGGTATAGACCCCCCGGTATAGACCCCACGGTATAGACCCTCCCCTGGTATAGACCCCGGTATAGATGCCAGTATAGATCCTACCGATCTAGACCCCCGGCATAGACACCCCCGGTATAGACCCCCGCTACAGACCCCGGTATAGACCCGCCTCAGTATAGTCCCCCCCTGATATAGACCCCCCGGTATAGACCCTCCCCCGGTATAGACCCCCTGGTATAGACACCCCCGGTATAGACCCCCCCGGTATAGACGCCGGTATAGAACCCCCGGTATAGACCCTCCCCCAGTATAGAACCCCTGGTATAGACCCCCGGTATAGACCTCCCCCGGTATAGATCCCCCGGTATAGACCCCCGGTATAGACCCTCCCCCGGTATAGATCCCCCCGGTGTAGACCCCGGAATAGACCCCACGGTATAGACACCCCGGTATAGACCCCGGTATAGACCCTCCCCCAGTATAGACCCCCCCCAGTACAGACTACCCAATATAGACCCCCGGTATAGACCCTCCTCCGGAATAGACCACCGGTATAGACCCCCCGGTATAGACCCTCCCCCCGGTATGGACTCCACGGTATAGGCCCTCCCCCAGTATAGACCCTCCCCCTGTATAGACTCTCCCCAGTATAAACCCTCCCCCGGTATAGACCCCCCCTGATACAGACCCCTGGTATAGACCCTCCCGGTATAGACCCCCGGTATAGACCCCCCCGGTATAGACCCTGGTATAGACCCCGGTATAGACCCTCCCCCAGTATAGACCCCCCGGCATAGACCCTCCCCCGGTATAGACCCCCCTGTGTAAACCCTCCCGGTATAGACACCTTGTGTAGGCCCTCCCAGTATAGTCCCCCCCGGTATAGACCCCCCGGTATAGACCTCCCGGATTAGACCCACCCAGTATAAACCACCGATATAGACTCCCCCAGTATAGACTCCCCTGGTATAGATCCGCCGGTATAGACCACCAATATAGACCCCCCGGTACAGACCCCCCGGTATAGACACTCCTATATACCCTTCTCCCGGTATAGACCCCCCGGTATAGACCTCCTGGTATAGACACTCCTCCCGGTATAAACCCCCCCCGGTACAGACCCCCCCGGTATAGACCCTCCCCCGATATAGACCACCCGGTATAGACCCTCCGGTACAGACCCCCCGGTATAGACCCCCGCAGTATAGACGCCCCGGTACAGACCCCCCGGTATAGACCCTCCTCCCTGTTAGACACCCCGATATAGACCCCGGTATAGACCCCGGTATAGACCCTCCCCCGGTGTAGCACCCCCGGTATAGCCCCCCGGTATAGACACCGGTATAGCAGCACGGTATAGACCCCCTCGGTATAGAAACCACGGTATGGACCCCGGTATAAACCCTCCCCCGGTATAGACCCCCTGGATTAGAACCCCCCAGTATAAACCACCGATATAGAACCCCCCGGTATAGACCCCCCCGGTATAGACTACCAATATAGACCCGCCGGTATAGACCCCCCGGTATAGACCACCAATATAGAGCCCTGGTAGAGACACTCCCGGTATAGACCCCTGTTATAGATGCTTCCGGTATAGACCCTCGGTATAGTGCCCCGGTATAGACCCACCGGTATAGATCCTCCCGGTATAGACCCTCCCCGGTTATAGACCCCCCGGTATAGACCCTCGGTATAGTGACCCAGTATAGACCCACTGGTATAAATCCTCCCGGTATAGACCCTCCCCCCGGTATAGACTCTCCCTCGGTATAAACCCTCCCCCGATATAGACCCCCCCAGTACAGACCCCTGGTATAGACCCTCCCGGTATAGACCCCCCGGAATAGACCCTCCACCAGTATAGACCCCCCGGTGTAGACCCACCCCCGGTATAGACCCCCCGGTGTAGACCCAGTATAGACCCCCCCGGTATAGACCCCCCGGTATAGACACCTCGGATTAGACCCACCCAGTATAAACCACCGATATAGACTCCTCTGGTATAGACTCCCCCGGTATAGATCCCCCCGGTATAGACCACTAATATAGACCCCCCGGTACAGACCCCCCGGTATAGACACTCCTCCCGGTATAGACCCCCCGGTATAGACCCCCGGTAT
Source organism: Pristiophorus japonicus (assembly GCF_044704955.1). NCBI lineage: Eukaryota > Metazoa > Chordata > Chondrichthyes > Pristiophoridae > Pristiophorus > Pristiophorus japonicus. The sequence continues at coordinate 86,503,617 of NC_091989.1, read as the reverse complement.
TAACCCTCCCCCGGTATAGACCCTCCTCCCGGTATAGACTCCAGTTATAGACCCCGGTATAGACCCCGGAAAAGACCCCGGTATACACCCGCCTCAGTATAGACCCCCCCTGATATAGACCCTCCCCCGGTATAGACCCCGGTATAGACCCCCTGGTATAGACACCCCCGGTATAGACCCCCCCGGTATAGACGCCGGTATAGACCCCCCGGTATAGACCCTCCCCCAGTATAGAACCCCTGGTATAGACCCTCCCCCGGTATAGATCCCCCGGTATAGACCCCCCCGTATAGACCCTCCCCCGGTATAGACCCCCCCGGTATAGACCCCGGAATAGACCCCACGGTATAGACCCCCCGGTATAGACCCCGGTATAGACCCCCTGGTATAGACCCTCCCCCAGTATAGACCCCCCGGTATAGACCCGGTATAGACCCTCCCCCAGTATAGACTACCCGGTATAGACCCCCAGTATAGACCCTCCCCCGGAATAGACCACCTAGACACCCCGGTATAGATCCCCTGGTATAGACCCTCCCCCCGGTATAGACACCCCGGTATAGGCCCTCCCCGGTATAGACCCTACCCCCTGTATAGACTCTCCCCGTTATAAACCCTCCCCCGGTATAGACCCCCCCCGGTACAGACCCCTGGTATAGACCCTCCCGGTATAGACCCCCGGTATAGACCCCCTCGGTATAGACCCCCCGGTATAGACCCTGGTATAGACCCTCCCCCAGTATAGACCCCCCGGTATAGATCCTCACCCAGTATAGACCCCCCTGTGTAAACCCTCCCGGTATAGACCCCCCTGTGTAGACCCTCCCAGTATAGTCCCCCCCGGTATAGACCCCCTGGTATAGACCCCCCGGATTAGACCCACCCAGTATAAACCACCGATATAGACTCCCCCAGTATAGACTCCCCCGGTATAGATCCCCCGGTATAGACCACCAATATGGAGCCCCCGGTAAAGACACTCCCGGTATAGACCCTCCCCCGGTATAGACCACCAATATAGAGCCCCCGGTAAAGACACTCCCGGTATAGACCCTCCCCCGGTATAGACGCTTCTGGTATAGACCCTCGGTATAGTGCCCCGGTATAGACCCTCCCCGGTTATAGACCCCCCGGTATAGACCCTCGGTATAGTGCCCCAGTATAGACCCACCGGTATAAATCCTCCCGGTATAGACCCTCCCCCGGGATAGACCCCCCGGTATAGGCCCTCCCCGGTATAGACCCTCCCCCCTGTATAGACTCTCCCCGGTATAAACCCTCCCCCGGTATAGACCCCCCCCGGTACAGACCCCTAGTATAGACCCTCCCGGTATAGACCCCCGGTATAGACCCCCTCGGTATAGACCCCCCGGTATAGACCCTGATATAGACCCTCCTCCAGTATAGCCCCCCCGGTATAGATCCTCCCCCGGTATAGACACCTCGGATTAGACCCACCCAGTATAAACCACCGATATAGACTCCTCTGGTATAGACTCCCCCGGTATAGATCCCCCCGGTATAGACCACTAATATAGACCCCCCGGTACAGACCCCCCGGTATAGACACTCCTCCCGGTATAGACACCCCGGTATAGACCCCCGGTATTAACCCTCCCCCGGTATAGACCCTCCTCCCGGTATAGACTCCAGTTATAGACCCCGGTATAGACCCCGGAAAAGACCCCGGTATAGACCCCCCCTGTATAGATCCCCTGGTATAGACCCCATGGTATAGACCCCCCGGTATAGACCCCACGGTATAGACCCTCCCCTGGTATAGAACCCGGTATAGATGCCGTTATAGATCCTACCGATCTAGACCCCCGGCATATACACCCCCGGTATAGACTCCCGCTATAGACCCCGGTATAGACCCGCCTCAGTATAGACCCCATCCTGATATAGACCCTCCCCCGGTATAGACCCCGGTATAGACCCCCTGGTATAGACACCCCCGGTATAGAAGCCCCGGTATAGACGCCGGTATAGACCCCCCGGTATAGACCCTCCCCCAGTATAGAACCCCCGGTATAGACCCCTGGTATAGACCCTCCCCCGGTATAGATCCCCCGGTATAGACCCACCCGTATAGACCCTCCCCCGGTATAGACCCCCCCGGTATAGACCACGGAATAGACCCCACGGTATAGACCCCCCGATATAGACCCCGGTATAGACCTCCCGGTATAGACCCTCCCCCAGTATAGACTCCCCGGTATAGGCCCTCCCCGGTATAGACCCTAACCCCTGTATAGACTCTCCCCGGTATAAACCCTCCCCCGGTATAAACCCCCCCGGTACAGACCCCTGGTATAGACCCTCCCGGTATAGACCCGCCGGTATAGATCCTCCCCCGGTATAGACCCCCCTGTGTAAACCCTCCCGGTATAGACCCCCCTGTGTAGACCCTCCCAGTATAGTCCCCCCAGGTATAGACCCCCTGGTAGAGACGCCCCGGATTAGACCCACCCAGTATAAACCACCGATATAGACTCCCCCAGTATAGACTACCCGGTATAGACCCCCAGTATAGACCCTCCCCCGGAATAGACCACCTAGACACCCCGGTATAGACCCCCCGGTATAGACCCTCCCCCCGGTATAGACTCCCCGGTATAGGCCCTCCCCGGTATAGACCCTCCCCCCGGTATAGACTCTCCCCCGGTATAAACCCTCCCCCGGTATAAACCCCCCCGGTACAGACCCCTGGTATAGACCCTCCCGGTATAGACCCCCCGGTATAGACCCCCCCGGTATAGACCCCCCCGGTATAGACCCCGGTATAGACCCTGGTATAGACCCTGGTATAGACCCTGGTATAGACCCTCCCCCAGTATAGACGCTCCGGAGTAGACCCTCCCCCGGTATAGACCCCCCAGTGTAGACCCGGTATAGACCCCCCCGGTATAGACCCCCCGGTATAGACACCTCGGATTAGACCCACCCAGTATAAACCACCGATATAGACTCCCCCGATATTGACTCCGCCGGTATAGATCCCCCCGGTATAGACCACCAATATAGACCCCCCGGTACAGCCCCCCCGGTATAGACACTCCTCCCGGTATAGACCCCCCGGTATAGACCCCCGGTATGGACCCTCCCCCGGTATAGACCCTCCTCCCGGTATAGACCCCGGTATAGACCCCGGTATAGATGCCGGTATAGATCCTACCGATCTAGACCCCCGGCATAGACACCCCCGGTATAGACCCCCGCTACAGACCCCGGTATAGACCCGCCTCAGTATAGTCCCCCCCTGATATAGACCCCCCGGTATAGACCCTCCCCCGGTATAGACCCCCTGGTATAGACACCCCCGGTATAGACCCCCCCGGTATAGACGCCGGTATAGACCCCCCGGTATAGACCCTCCCCCAGTATAGAACCCCCGGTATAGACCCCCGGTATAGACCTCCCCCGGTATAGATCCCCCGGAATAGACCCCCGGTATAGACCCTCCCCCGGTATAGATCCCCCCGGTGTAGACCCCGGAATAGATCCCACGGTATAGACACCCCGGTATAGACCCCGGTATAGACCCCCCGGTATAGACCCTCCCCCAGTATAGACCCCCCCAGTATAGTCTACCCAATATAGACCCCCGGTATAGACCCTCCTCCGGAATAGACCACCGGTATAGACCCCCCGGTATAGACCCTCCCCCCGGTATAGACTCCACGGTATAGGCCCTCCCCCAGTATAGACCCTCCCCCCTGTATAGACTCTCCCCAGTATAAACCCTCCCCCGGTATAGACCCCCCCTGGTACAGACCCCTGGTATAGACCCTCCCGGTATAGACCCCCCCGGTATAGACCCTGGTATAGACCCCGGTATAGACCCTCCCCCGGTATAGACCCCCCTGTGTAAACCCTCCCTTTATAGACCCCCTGTGTAGGCCCTCCCAGTGTAGTTCCCCCCCGGTATAGACTCCCCGGTATAGACCTCCCGGATTAGACCCACCCAGTATAAACCACCGATATAGACTCCCCCAGTATAGACTCCCCCGGTATAGATCCCCCGGTATAGACCACCAATATAGACCCCCCGGTACAGACCCCCCGGTATAGACACTCCTCCCGGTATAGACCCTTCTCCCGGTATAAACCCCCCCCGGTACAGACCCCCCCGATATAGACCCTCCCCCGATATAGACCACCCGGTATAGACCCACCGGTACAGACCCCCCAGTATAGACCCTCCCAGTATAGACGCCCCGGTACAGACCCCCCGGTATAGACCCTCCTCCCTGTTAGACACCCCGATATAGACCCCCCGGTATAGACCCCGGTATAGACCCTCCCCCGGTGTAGCCCCCCCGGTATAGCCCCCCGGTATAGACACCGGTATAGCAGCACGGTATAGACCCCCCCGGTATAGAAACCACGGTATGGACCCCGGTATAAACCCTCCCCCGGTATAGACCCCCTGGATTAGACCCCCCCAGTATAAACCACCGATATAGAACCCCCCCGGTATAGACCCCCCGCGGTATAGACTACCAATATAGACCCCCCGGTATAGACCCCGCGGTATAGACCACCAATATAGAGCCCCGGTATAGACACTCCCGGTATAGACCCTCCCCCGGTATAGACCCCTGTTATAGATGCTTCCGGTATAGACCCTCGGTATAGTGCCCCGGTATAGACCCACCGGTATAGATCCTCCCGGTATAGACCCTCCCCGGTTATAGACCCCCCGGTATAGACCCTCGGTATAGTGCCCCAGTATAGACCCACCGGTATAAATCCTCCCGGTAGAGACCCTCCCCCCGGTATAGACTCTCCCTCGGTATAAACCCTCCCCCGATATAGACCCCCCCAGTACAGACCCCTGGTATAGACCCTCCCGGTATAGACCCCCCGGAATAGACCCTCCCCCAGTATAGACCCCCTGGTGCAGACCCCCCGGTGTAGACCCGGTATAGACCCCCCCGGTATAGACCCCCCGGTATAGACACCTCGGATTAGACCCACCCAGTATAAACAACCGATATAGACTCCTCTGCTATAGACTCCCCCGGTATAGATCCCCCCGGTATAGACCACTAATATAGACTCCCCGGCACAGACCCCCCGGTATAGACACTCCTCCCGGTATAGACCCCCCGGTACAGACCCCCCGGTATAGACCCTCCTCCCGGTATAGACTCCAGTTATAGACCCCGGTATAGACCCCGGAAAAGACCCCGGTATAGACCCCCCCTGTATAGATCCCCTGGTATAGACCCCATGGTATAGACCCCCCGGTATAGACCCCACGGTATAGACCCTCCCCTGGTATAGAACCCGGTATAGATGCCGGTATAGATCCTACCGATCTAGACCCCCGGCATACACACCCCCGGTATAGACCCCCGCTATAGACCCCGGTATAGACCCGCCTCAGTATAGACCCCCCCTGATATAGACCCTCCCCCGGTATAGACCCCGGTATAGACCCCCTGGTATAGACACCCCCGGTATAGACCCCCCCGGTATAGACGCCGGTATAGACCCCCCGGTATAGACCCTCCCCCAGTATAGAACCCCCGGTATAGACCCCTGGTATAGACCCTCCCGCGGTATAGATCCCCCGGTATAGACCCTCCCCCAGTATAGACCCCCCCCAGTATAGTCTACCCAATATAGACCCCCGGTATAGACCCTCCTCCGGAATAGACCACCGGTATAGACCCCTCGGTATAGACTCTCCCCCCGGTATAGACTCCACGGTATAGGCCCTCCCCCAGTATAGACCCTCCCCCCTGTATAGACTCTCCCCAGTATAAACCCTCCCCCGGTATAGACCCCCCCTGGTACAGACCCCTGGTATAGACCCTCCCGGTATAGACCCCCGGTATAGACCCCCCCGGTATAGACCCTGGTATAGACCCCGGTATAGACCCTCCCCCAGTATAGACCCCCCGGCATAGACCCTCCCCCGGTATAGACCCCCCTGTGTAAACCCTCCCGGTATAGACCCCCTGTGTAGGCCCTCAAAGTATAGTCCCCCCCGGTATAGACCCCCCGGTATAGACCTCCCGGATTAGACCCACCCAGTATAAACCACCGATATAGACTCCCCCAGTATAGACCCCCCCGGTATAGACACTCCTCCCGGTATAGACCCTTCTCCCGGTATAGACCCCCCGGTATAGACCTCCTGGTATAGACACTCCTCCCGGTATAAACACCCCCGGTACAGACCCCCCCGGTATTGACCCTCCCCCGATATAGACCACCCGGTATAGACCCTCCGGTACAGACCCCCCAGTATAGACCCTCCCAGTATAGACGCCCCGGTACAGACCCCCCGGTATAGACCCTCCCCCGGTGTAGCCCCCCGGTATAGCCCCCCGGTATAGACACCGGTATAGCAGCACGGTATAGACCACCCCGGTATAGAAACCACGGTATGGACCCCGGTATAAACCCTCCCCCGGTATAGACCCCCTGGATTAGACCCCCCCAGTATAAACCACCGATATAGAACCCCCCGGTATAGACCCCCCCGGTATAGACTACCAATATAGACCCCCCGGTATAGGCCCCCCGGTAAAGACCACCAAATAGAGCCCCGGTAGAGACACTCCCGGTATAGACCCCTGTTATAGATGCTTCCGGTATAGACCCTCGGTATAGTGCCCCGGTATAGACCCACCGGTATAGATCGTCCTGGTATAGACCCTCCCCGGTTATAGACCCCCCGGTATAAACCCTCGGTATAGTGCCCCAGTATAGACCCACTGGTATAAATCCTCCCGGTATAGACCCTCCCCCCGGTATAGACTCTCCCTCGGTATAAACCCTCCCCCGATATAGACCCCCCCAGTACAGACCCCTGGTATAGACCCTCCCGGTATAGACCCCCCGGAATAGACCCTCCCCCAGTATAGACCCCCCGGTGTAGACCCGGTATAGACCCCCCCGATATAGACCCCCCGGTATAGACACCTCGGATTAGACCCACCCAGTATAAACCACCGATATAGACTCCTCTGGTATAGACTCCCCCGGTATAGATCCCCCCGGAATAGACCACTAATATAGACCCCCCGGTACAGACCCCCCGGTATAGACACTCCTCCCGGTATAGACCCCCCGGTATAGACCCCCGGTATTAACCCTCCCCCGGTATAGACCCTCCTCCCGGTAGAGACTCCAGTTATAGACCCCGGTATAGACCCCGGAAAAGACCCCGGTATAGACCCCCCCTGTATAGATCCCCTGGTATAGACCCCATGGTATAGACCCCCCGGTATAGACCCCAGGGTATAGACCCTCCCCTGGTATAGAACCCGGTATAGATGCCGGTATAGATCCTACCGATCTAGACCCCCGGCATAGACACCCCCGGTATAGACCCCGGGATAGACCCGCCTCAGTATAGACCCCCCCTGATATAGACCCTCCCCCGGTATAGACCCCGGTATAGACCCCCTGGTATAGACACCCCCGGTATAGACCCCCCCAGTATAGACGCCGGTATAGACCCCCCGGTATAGACCCTCCCCCAGTATAGAACCCCCGGTATAGACCCCTGGTATAGACCCTCCCCCGGGATAGATCCCCCGGTATAGACCCCCCGTATAGACCCTCCCCCGGTATAGACCCCCCCGGTATAGACCCCGGAATAGACCCCACGGTATAGACCCCCCGGTATAGACCCCGGTATAGACCCCCTGGTATAGACCCTCCCCCAGTATAGACCCCCCGGTATAGACCCCGGTATAGACCCTCCCCCAGTATAGACTACCCGGTATAGACCCCCAGTATAGACCCTCCCCCAGAATAGACCACCTAGACACCCCGGTATAGACCCCCCGGTATAGACCCTCCCCCCGGTATAGACTCCCCGGTATAGGCCCTCCCCGGTATAGACCCTCCCCCCTGTATAGACTCTCCCCAGTATAAACCCTCCCCCGGTATAGACCCCCCCCGGTACAGACCCCTGGTATAGACCCTCCCGGTATAGACCCCCGGTATAGACCCCCTCGGTATAGACCCCCCGGTATAGACCCTGGTATAGACCCTCCCCCAGTATAGACCCCCCGGTATAGATCCTCCCCTGGTATAGACCCCCCTGTGTAAACCCTCCCGGTATAGACCCCCCGGAATAGACGCTCCCCCAGTATAGAACCCCTGGTATAGACCCTCCCCCGGTATAGATCTCCCGGTATAGACCCACCGTATAGACCCTCCCCCGGTATAGACCCCCCCGGTATAGACCCCGGAATAGACCCCACGGTATAGACCCCCCGGTATAGACCCCCTGGTATAGACCCTCCCCCAGTATAGATCCCCCGGTATAGACCCGGTATTGACCCTCCCCCAGTATAGACTACCCGGTATAGACCCCCAGTATAGACCCTCCCCCGGAAAAGACCACCTAGACACCCCGGTATAGACCCCCCGGTATAGACCCTCCCCCCGGTATAGACTCCCCGGTATAGGCCCTCCCCGGTATAGACCCTCCCCCCTGTATAGACTCTCCCCGGTATAAACCCTCCCCCGGTATAGACCCCCCCGGAACAGACCCCTGGTATAGACCCTCCCGGTATAGACCCCCGGTATAGACCCCCTCGGTATAGACCCCCCGGTATAGACCCTGGTATAGACCCTCCCCCAGTATAGACCCCCCGGTATAGATCCTCCCCCGGTATAGACTCCCCTGTGTAAACCCTCCCGGTATAGACCCCCCTGTGTAGACCCTCCCAGTATAGTCCCCCCCGGTATAGACCCCCTGGTAGAGACCCCCCGGATTAGACCCACCCAGTATAAACCACCGATATAGACTACCCGGTATAGACCCCCAGTATAGACCCTCCCCCGGAATAGATCACCTAGACACCCCGGTATAGACCCCCCGGTATAGACCCTCCCCCCGGTATAGACTCCCCGGTATAGGCCCTCCCCGGTATAGACCCTCCCCCCGGTATAGACTCTCCCCCGGTATAAACCCTCCCCCGGTATAAACCCCCCCGGTACAGACCCCTGGTATAAACCCTCCCGGTATAGACCCCCCGGTATAGACCCCCCCGGTATAGACCCCCCTGTATAGACCCCGGTATAGACCCTGGTATAGACCCTCCCCCAGTATAGACGCCCCGTTGTAGACCCTCCCCCGGTATAGACCTCCCGGTGTAGACCCGGTATAGACCCCCCCGGTATAGACCCCCCGGTATAGACACCTCGGATTAGACCCACCCAGTATAAACCACCGATATAGACTCCCCCGGTATTGACTCCGCCTGTTTAGATCCCCCCGGTATAGACCACCAATATAGACCCCCCGGTACAGACCCCCCGGTATAGACACTCCTCCCGGTATAGACCCCCCGGTATAGACCCCCGGTATGGACCCTCCCCCGGTATAGACCCACCTCCCGGTATAGACCCCGGTATAGACCCCGGTATAGACGCCGGTATAGACCAACCCTGTATAGAACCCCTGGTATAGACCCCATGGTATAGACCCCCCGGTATAGACCCCACGGTATAGACCCTCCCCTGGTATAGACCCCGGTATAGATGCCGGTATAGATCCTACCGATCTAGACCCCCGGCATAGACACCCCCGGTATAGACCCCCCCGGTATAGACGCCGGTATAGACCCCCCGGTATAGACCCTCACCCAGTATAGAACCCCCGGTATAGACCCCCGGTATAGACCTCCCCCGGTATAGATCCCCCGGTATAGACCCCCGCCCGGTATAGATCCCCCCGGTGTAGACCCCGGAATAGACCCCACGGTATAGACACCCCGGTATAGACCGCGGTATAGACCCCCCCCAGTATAGACTACCCAATATAGACCCCCGGTATAGACCCTCCTCCGGAATAGACCACCGGTATAGACCCCCCGGTATAGACCCTCCCCCCGGTATAGACTCCACGGTATAGGCCCTCCCCCAGTATAGACCCTCCCCCCTGTATAGACTCTCCCCAGTATAAACCCTCCCCCGGTATAGACCCCCCCTGGTACAGACCCCTGGTATAGACCCTCCCGGTATAGACCCCCGGTATAGACCCCCCCGGTATAGACCCTGGTATAGACCCCGGTATAGACCCTCCCCCAGTATAGACCCCCCGGCATAGACTCTCCCCCGGTATAGACCCCCCTGTGTAAACCTTCCCTTTATAGACCCCCTGTGTAGGCCCTCCCAGTGTAGTTCCCCCCCGGTATAGACTCCCCGGTATAGACCTCCCGGATTAGACCCACCCAGTATAAACCACCGATATAGACTCCCCCAGTATAGACTCCCCCGGTATAGATCCCCCGGTATAGACCACCAATATAGACCCCCCGGTACAGACCCCCCGGTATAGACACTCCTCCCGGTATAGACCCTTCTCCCGGTATAAACCCCCCCCGATACAGACCCCCCCGATATAGACCCTCCCCCGATATAGACCACCCGGTACAGACCCCCCAGTATAGACCCTCCCAGTATAGACGCCCCGGTACAGACCCCCCGGTATAGACCCTCCTCCCTGTTAGACACCCCGATATAGACCCCCCGGTATAGACCCCGGTATAGACTCCGGTATAGACCCTCCCCCGGTGTAGCCCCCCCGGTATAGCCCCCCGGTATAGACACCGGTATAGCAGCACGGTATAGACACCCCGGTATAGAAACCACGGTATGGACCCCGGTATAAACCCTCCCCCGGTATAGAACCCCTGGATTAGACCCCCCCAGTATAAACCACCGATATAGAACCCCCCGGTATAGAACCCCCCGGTATAGACTACCAATATAGACCCCCCGGTATAGACCCCCCGGTATAGACCACCAATATAGAGCCCCGGTATAGACACTCCCGGTATAGACCCTCCCCCGTTATAGACCCCTGTTATAGATGCTTCCGGTATAGACCCTCGGTATAGTGCCCCGGTATAGACCCACCGGAATAGATCCTCCCGGTATAGACCCTCCCCGGTTATAGACCCCCCGGTATAGACCCTCGGTATAGTGCCCCAGTATAGACCCACTGGTATAAATCCTCCCGGTATAGACCCTCCCCCCGGTATAGACTCTCCCTCGGTATAAACCCTCCCCCGATATAGACTCCCCCAGTACAGATCCCTGGTATAGATCCTCCCGGTATAGACCCCCCGGAATAGACCCTCCCCCAGTATAGACCCCCCGGTGTAGACCCTCCCCCGGTATAGACCCCCCGGTGTAGACCCGGTATAGACCCCCCCGGTATAGACCCCCCGGTATAGACACCTCGGATTAGACCCACCCAGTATAAACCACCGATATAGACTCCTCTGGTATAGACTCCCCCGGTATAGATCCCCCCGGTATAGACCACTAATATAGACCCCCCGGTACAGACCCCTCGGTATAGACACTCCTCCCGGTATAGACCCCCCGGTATAGACCCCCGGTATTAACCCTCCCCCGGTATAGATCCTCCTCCCGGTATAGACTCCAGTTATAGACCCCGGTATAGACCCCGGAAAAGACCCCGGTATAGACCCCCCCTGTATAGATCCCCTGGTATAGACCCCATGGTATAGACCCCCCGGTATAGACCCCACGGTATAGACTCTCCCCAGGTATAGAACCCGGTATAGATGCCGGTATAGATCCTACCGATCTAGACCCCCGGCATAGACACCCCCAGTATAGACCCCCGCTATAGACCCCGGTATAGACCCGCCTCAGTATAGACCCCCCCTGATATAGACCCTCCCCCGGTATAGACCCCTGTATAGACCCCCTGGTATAGACACCCCCGGTATAGACCCCCCCCGGTATAGACGCCGGTATAGACCCCCCGGTATAGACCCTCCCCCAGTATAGAACCCCCGGTATAGACCCCTGGTATAGACCCTCCCCGGTATAGATCCCCCGGTATAGACACCCCCGTATAGACCCTCCCCCGGTATAGACCCCCCCGGTATAGACCCCGGAATAGACCCCACGGTATAGACCCCCCGGTATAGACCCCGGTATAGACCCCCCGGTATAGACCCTCCCCCAGTATAGACCCCCCGGTATAGACCCGGTATAGACCCTCCCCCTGAATAGACCACCTAGGCACCCCGGTATAGACCCCCCGGTATAGACCATCCCCCCGGTATAGACTCCCCAGTATAGGCCCTCCCCGGTATAGACCCTCCCCCCTGTATAGACTCTCCCCGGTATAAGCCCTCCCCCGGTATAGACCTCCCCCGGTACAGACCCCTGGTATAGACCCTCCCAGTATAGACCCCCGGTATAGACCCCCTCGGTATAGACCACCCGGTATAGACCCTGGTATAGACCCTCCCCCAGTATAGACCCCCCGGTATAGATCCTCCCCCGGTATAGACCCCCCTGTGTAAACCCTCCCAGTATAGTCCCCCCCGGTATAGACCCCCTGGTAGAGACCCCCCGGATTAGACCCACCCAGTATAAACCACCGATATAGACTCCCCCAGTATAGACTACCCGGTATAGACCCCCAGTATAGACACTCCCCCGCAATAGACCACCTAGACACCCCGGTATAGACCCCCCGGTATAGACCCTCCCCCCGGTATAGACTCCCCGGTATAGGCCCTCCCCGGTATAGACCCTCGCCCCGGTATAGACTCTCCCCCGGTATAAACCCTCCCCCGGTATAAACCCCCCCGGTACAGACTCCTGGTATAGACCCTCCCGGTATAGACCCCCCGGTATAGACCCCCCGGTATAGACCCCCCTGTATAGACCCCGGTATAGACCCCGGTATAGACCCTGGTATAGACCCTGGTATAGACCCTCCCCCAGTATAGACACCCCGGTGTAGACCCTCCCCCGGTATAGACCCCCCGGTGTAGACCCGGTATAGACCACCCCGGTATAGACCCCCCGGTATAGATCCCCCCGGTATAGACCACCAATATAGACCCCCCGGTACAGACCCCCCGGTATAGACACTCCTCCCGGTATAGACCCCCCGGTATAGACCCCCGGTATGGACCCTCCCCCGGTATAGACCCTCCTCCCGGTATAGACCCCGGTATAGACCCCGGTATAGACGCCGGTATAGACCCCCCCTGTATAGAGCCCCTGGTATAGACCCCATGGTATAGACCCCCCGGTATAGACCCCACGGTATAGACCCTCCCCTGGTATAGACCCCGGTATAGATGCCGGTATAGATCCTACCGATCTAGACCCCCGGCATAGACACCCCCGGTATAGACACCCGCTACAGACCCCGGTATAGACCCGCCTCAGTATAGTCCCCCCCTGATATAGACCCCCCGGTATAGACCCTCCCCCGGTATTGCCCCCCTGGTATAGACACCCCCGGTATAGACCCCCCCGGTATAGACGCTGGTATAGACCCCCCGGTATAGACCCTCCCCCAGTATAGAACTCCCGGTATAGACCCCCGGTATAGACCTCCCCCGGTATAGATCCCCCGGTATAGACCCCCGGTATAGACCCTCCCCCGGTATAGATCCCCCCGGTGTAGACCCCGGAATAGATCCCACGGTATAGACACCCCGGTATAGACCCCGGTATAGACCCCCCGGTATAGACCCTCCCCCAGTATAGACCCCCCCCCAGTATAGACTACCCAATATAGACCCCCGGTATAGACCCTCCTCCGGAATAGACCACCGGTATAGACCCCCCGGTATAGACCCTCCCCCCGGTATAGACTCCACGGTATAGGCCCTCCCCCAGTATAGACCCTCCCCCCTGTATAGACTCTCCCCAGTATAAACCCTCCCCCGGTATAGACCCCCCCTGGTACAGACCCCTGGTATAGACCCTCCCGCTATAGACCCTGGTATAGACCCCGGTATAGACCCTCCCCCAGTATAGACCCCCCGGCATAGACCCTCCCCCGGTATCGACCCCCCTGTGTAAACCCTCCCGGTATAGACCCCCTGTGTAGGCCCTCCCAGTATAGTCCCCCCCGGTATAGACCCCCCGGTATAGACCTCCGGGATTAGACCCACCCAGTATAAACCACCGATATAGACTCCCCCAGTATAGACTCCCCCGGTATAGATCCCCCGGTATAGACCACCAATATAGACCCCCCGGTACAGACCCCCCCGGTATAGACACTCCTCCCGGTATAGACCCTTCTCCCGGTATAGACCCCCCGGTATAGACCTCCTGGTATAGACACTCCTCCCGGTATAAACCCCCCCCGGTACAGACCCCCCCGGTATAGACCCTCCCCCGATATAGACCACCCGGTATAGACCCTCCGGTACAGACCCCCCGTTATAGACCCTCCCAGTATAGACGCCCCGGTACAGACCCCCCGGTATAGACCCTCCTCCCTGTTAGACACCCCGATATAGACCCCCCGGTATAGACCCCGGTATAGACCCCGGTATAGACCCTCCCCCGGTGTAGCCCCCCGGTATAGCCCCCCGGTATAGACACCGGTATAGCAGCACGGTATAGACCCCCCCGGTATAGAAACCACGGTATGGACCCCGGTATAAACCCTCCCCCGGTATAGACCCCCTGGATTAGACCCCCCAGTATAAACCACCGATATAGAACCCCCTGGTATAGACACCCCCGGTATAGACCCCCCCAGTATAGACGCCGGTATAGACCCCCCGGTATAGACCCTCCCCCAGTATAGAACCCCCGGTATAGACCCCTGGTATAGACCCTCCCCCGGGATAGATCCCCCGGTATAGACCCCCCGTATAGACCCTCCCCCGGTATAGACCCCCCCGGTATAGACCCCGGAATAGACCCCATGGTATAGACCCCCCGGTACAGACCCCGGTATAGACCCCCTGGTATAGACCCTCCCCCAGTATAGACCCCCCGGTATAGACCCGGTATAGACCCTCCCCCAGTATAGACTACCCGGTATAGACCCCCAGTATAGACCCTCCCCCGGAATAGACCACCTAGACACCCCGGTATAGACCCCCCGGTATAGACCCTCCCACCGGTATAGACTCCCCGGTATAGGCCCTCCCCGGTATAGACCCTCCCCCCTGTATAGACTCTCCCCAGTATAAACCCTCCCACGGTATAGACTCCCCCGGTACAGACCCCTGGTATAGACCCTCCCGGTATAGACCCCCGGTATAGACCCCCTCGGTATAGACCCCCCGGTATAGACCCTGGTATAGACCCTCCCCCAGTATAGACCCCCCGGTATAGATCCTCCCCCGGTATAGACCCCCCTGTGTCAACCCTCCCGGTATAGACCCCCCTGTGTAGACCCTCCCAGTATAGTCCCCCCCGGTATAGACCCCCTGGTATAGACCCCCCGGATTAGACCCACCCAGTATAAACCACCGATATAGACTCCCCCAGTATAGACTCTCCCGGTATAGATCCCCCGGTATAGGCCACCAATATAGAGCCCCCGGTAAAGACACTCCCGGTATAGACCTTCCCCCGGTATAGACCACCAATATAGAGCCCCCGGTAAAGACACTCCCGGTATAGACCCTCCCCCGGTATAGACGCTTCCGGTATAGACCCTCGGTATAGTGCCCCGGTATAGACCCTCCCCGGTTATAGACCCCCCGGTATAGTGCCCCAGTATAGACCCACCGGTATAAATCCTCCCGGTATAGACCCTCCCCCGGGATAGACCCCCCGGTATAGACCCTCCCCCCGGTATAGACTCCCCGGTATAGATCCTCCCCCGGAATCGACCCCCCGGTATAGACCCTCCCCCGATATAGACCCCCCAGTACAGACCCCTGGTATAGACCCTCCCGGTATAGACCCCCCGGTATAGACCCCCCGGTATAGACCCTCCCCCCGGTATAGACCCTCCCCCAGTATAGACCCCCGGTATAGACCCTCCCCCGGTATAGATCCCCCGGTATAGACCCTCCCCCGGTATAGACCCCCCCGGTATAGACCCCGGTATAGACCCCCCGGTATAGACCCCCCGGTATAGACCATCCCCCAGTATAGACCCCCCGATATAGACCCGGTATAGACCCTCCCCCAGTATAGACTACCCGGTATAGACCCCCGGTATAGACCCTCCCCCAGTATAGATCTCCCGGTATAGACCCCCGGTACAGACCCTCCCCCGGTATAGACCCCCGGTATTGATCCTCCCCCGGTATAGACCCCCGGTACAGACCCTCCCCCCGGTATAGACCTCCCGTAGACCTTTCCACGGAATAGACCTCTGGTATAGACCCGCTGGCATAGACTCCCGGTATAGACCACCTGTAGACCCTCCCACGGTATAGACCCCCTGATTAGACCCACCCAGTATAAACCACCGATATAGACTCGCCCGGTGTAGATCCTCCCGGTATAGACCCTACCCCGGTATAGACCCCTGTTATAGACGCTCCCGGTATAGACCCCCCGGTATAGACCCCCCGGTATAGACTCTCCCCCCGGTATAGACCCCTCGGTATAGACCCCCCCCGGTATAGACCCCCCCTGTATAGATCGCCCGGTATAGACCCTCCTCCCGGTATAGACCCTCTCCCGGTATAGACCCTCCATACATAAGAACATAAGAAACATAAGAATTAGGAACAGGAGTAGGCCATCTAGCCCCTCGAGCCTGCTCTGCCATTCAACAAGATCATGGCTGATCTGGCCACTTACCTGCCCTCTCCCCGTAACCGTTAATTCCATTATTGGTGAAAAATCTATCTATCTGTGACTTGAATACATTCAATGAGCTAGCCTCAACTGCTTCCTTGGGCAGAGAATTCCACAGATTCACAACCCTATGGGAGAAGAAATTCCTTCTCAACTCAGTTTTAAATTGGCTCCCCCGTATTTTGAGGCTGTGCCCCCTAGTTCTAGTCTCCCCGACCAGTGGAAACAATCTCTCTGCCTCTATCTTGTCTATCCCTTTCATTATTTTAAATGTTTCTATAAGCTCACCCCTCCTCCTTCTGAACTCCAACGAGTAAAGACCAAGTCTACTCAATCTATCATCATAAGGTAACCCCCTCATCTCTGGAATCAGCCTCTTGAATCGTCTCTGTACCCCCTCCAAAGCTAGTATATCCTTCCTTAAGTACTCCAGGTGTGGCCTCACCAATACCCTATACAGTTGCAGAAGAACCTCCCTGCTTTTGTACTCCATCCCTCTCGCAATGAAGGCCAACATTCCATTCGCCTTCCTGATTACCTGCTGCACCTGCAAACTAACTTTTGGGGACTCATGCACAAGGACCCCCAGGTCCCTCTGCACCGCAGCATGTTGTAATTTCTCCCCATTCAAATAATATTCCCTTTTACTGTTTTTTTTCCCAAGCTGGATGACCTCACACTTTCCGACATTGTATTCCATCTGCCAAACCTTAGCCCATTCGCTTAACCTATCTAAATCTCTTTGCAGCCTCTCTGTGTCCTCTACACAACCCGCTTTCCCACTAATCTTTGTGTCATCTGCAAATTTTGTTACACTACACTCTGTCCCCTCTTCCAGGTCATCTCTGTATATTGTAAACAGAAGTGGTCCCAGCACCGATCCCTGTGGCACACCGCTAACCACCGATTTCCAACCCGAAAAGGACCCATTTATCCCGACTCTCTGCTTTCTGTTCGCCAGCCAATTCTCTATCCAAGCTAATACATTTCCTCTGACTCCGTGTACCTCTATCTTCTGCAGTAACCTTTTGTGTGGCACCTTATCGAATGCCTTTTGGAAATCTAAATACACCACATCCATCGGTACACCTCTATCCACCATGCTCGTTATATCCTCAAAGAATTCCAGTAAATTAGTTAAACATGATTTCCCCTTCATGAATCCATGTTGCGTCTGCTTGATTGCACTATTCCTATCTAGATGTCCCGCTATTTCTTCCTTAATGATAGTTTCAAGCATTTTCCCCACTACAGATGTTAAACTAACCAGCCTATAGTTACCTGCCTTTTGTCTGCCCCCTTTTTTAAACAGAGGCGTTACATTAGCTGTTTTCTAATCCGCTGGTACCTCCCCAGAGGCCAGAGAATTTTGGTAGATTATAACAAATGCATCTGCTATAACTTCCGCCATCTCTTTTAATACCCTGGGATGCATTTCATCAGGACCAGGGGACTTGTCTACCTTGAGTCCCATTAGCCTATCCAGCACTACCCCGCTAGTGATAGTGATTGTCTCAAGGTCCTCCCTTCCCACATTCCTGTGACCATCAATTTTTGGCATGGTTTTTGTGTCTTCCACTGTGAAGACCGAAGCAAAATAATTGTTTAAAGTCTCAGCCATTTCCACATTTCCCATTATTAAATCCCCCTTCTCATCTTCTAAGGGACCAACATTTACTTTAGTCACTCTTTTCCATTTTATATATCTGTAAAAGTTTTTACTATCCGTTTTTATGTTTTGCGCAAGTTTACCGTCGTAATCTATCTTTCCTTTCTTTATTGCTTTCTTAATCATTCTTTGCTGTCGTTTAAAATTTTCCCAATCTTCTAGTTTCCCACTAACCTTGGCCACCTTATACGCATTGGTTTTTAAGTTGATACTCTCCTTTATTTCCTTGGTTATCCACGACTGGTTATCCCTTCTCTTACCGCCCTTCTTTTTCACTGGACCCCCTGATATAGACCCCCCAGGTATAGACCCCCCGGTATAGACCCTCCCCCGGTATAGACCCTGGTATAGACACCCCGGTATAGACCGCCCCCCCGGTATAGACCCCGGTATAGACCCCCCCGGTATAGACCATCACCCGGTATAAATCCACCCCAGGTATAGAACCCCGGTTTGGACTCGCCGGTATAGACCCCCTGGTATAGATCCTCCCCCGGTATAGACCCTGGTATAGACACCCCGGTATAGACCCCCCGGTATAGACCCCCCGGTATAGACCCTCCCCCGGTATAGAACCCCGGTTTAGACTCACCGGGAGAGACCCCACCCCAGGGGTTTCTACACCGGGGGTGGGGTCTATATCGGGCGGTTGATCTGCGGCACCAGCTTTGTGCCCGAGTGTGAAAGTGAAAATCCATCCCGTGCGCCCGAGGGGAAGTGAGCAGGGTGAGTGGGTGTTTGCGGTCATCGGGCCTAGGCTCTTAATTGTCTTTAGGACCTCCTATTCCTGAGTTTCGGATTTTAAACATCCCCCTTTCCCCAAAGCAGAGATCTGTTGCCGCAGAGCCCATGGGCAGAGGCCGATAATCGCCAGGCCAAGGGCAATGTTCCCTCAATGCCCGATTGGAGTGAGGCGGGTTCCCTGAGAGTGCGACACCCAATGGGTAGGCCCGTGACTGAGGGGCTCGCCGCCCTGTGACTGAGGGCCGCCCCGTGACCGAGGGGCTCACCGCCCCGTGACTGAGGGCCGCCCCGTGACCGAGGGGCTCACCGCCCCGTGACTGAGGGCCACCCCGTGACCGAGGGGCTCACCACCCTGTGACTGAGGGCTCGCCGCCCCGTGACCGAGGGCTGCCCCGTGACCGAGGGTCTCGCTGCCCCGTGACCGAGGGCTCGCCAATTCTCACGCAGCTGCCCGCAGTGAGAGAGGGGATCGGACAGAGGTTCAAAAACTCAACGTACCTGCCCAGATGGAGTATTATGGGATAGATGGTGATGATGGAGATCCCAAAGAGCAGCCTCCCGATGATAATGAGCACCTCGTTGTCCGGATATGACATGAGAATATCTGCTGCCACATCCGTGCCAAACGTTAGGTATCCGTACATCCCTGAAACATAGCACAAGATTTATCCAGTTTACCGGCTGGTTTGCCTTTTCGTAACAAACGATTGTAAGCTGTGTCCTGGATGTTGCAGACTGTGACCTGGGGCATACAGGTCAAAGGCCAGAGACTGACCACTCACCCACAGCACCAGGCACAACGAGAAAGTGTGGCCACTGAAACCGAGGGCTCAGCCTCCTGCTGTTATCACTCATTGACATGTCCTAATGTACAGGTGGACGGGATAGTGAGGGTACGCTACGTGAGGGTTCACAGTATGGCACTCGGAGTCACTCGGAGTCTGTGCACACACCAGGCCCTGCCATAGTATTGAAGCATCGTGTCTGTGGTGGGTTACTTACTGCCTTCCTTACTGTTCTCAAAGCACACACCCAGATTTTAACCCCGGGGGCGAGAATTCAGTCCGGGGGTGGAGGCTCCCTCTGACTCATCGACCTGAGGCCCAGGCATCGTTACTCCCAGGCCTCACAGACAGGCCCAGACCCAGACCTCACTGATAGGCCCAGGCCCAGGCCTCACTGACTGGCCCAGGCCCAAACCTCACTGACTGGCCCAGGCCCAAACCTCACTGACTGGCCCAGACCCTGGCCTCACTGATTGGCCCAGGCCCAGGCCTCACTGACTGGCCCAGGCCCAGGCCTCACTGACAGGCCCAGGCCCAGGCCTCACTGACAGGCCCAGCCCCAGGCCTCACTGACAGCCCCAGGCCTCACTGACAGACCCAGGCCTCAGACAGCCTCAGGCCTCACTGACAGCCCCAGGCCTCACTGACAGGCCCAGGCCTCACTGACAGGCCCAGGCCCAGGCCT